>NC_081228.1:10191914-10491914 GCF_902713425.1 Acipenser ruthenus | reverse complement strand
TTAAAAATAAATATAATGTAACACTTTCGAGCCTCAAACGAAGTTAAACAACAAGCCTGACTGCAGCACGGTTTTATTGGGAGAAAATAGTGTGGAGCGTAAACACAGATATATTTGACTTTCCAATTCAGCAGGCAGGCGTGAAACTACAGGGGATATTGAATTCCATGGGGTATCAGCGTCACACCAGAAATCCTCATCTCCCGGTGATGCCCTACCATACTGGCCATCATAGACCACTTGCACAAACAGGACCAGGAAGCAGGAATGACCAAGGAGGAACAAAACGCAAGACACTCTCTGACACCTATTATGATGCATTCTATTTGCATTCCTTCTCCCCTCTCCCCTCAACCAATTGAAAAATGCAAACTTCAAATAAGTTTGGAAAACATGACTTGGTTATTAACATGAAAGGACCTGATGCCAGGCCTAGCCAACAATAAAAAGATTGTGTTGATTAGATAAGAATAACCGGCCAAATGGCTTAAGAAAGGGTGTCTGCTTTTCTGAATTGTTAGTCTTTGATAAAGCGAATGTCTCTGACACAAGTGTTAAAATGTCTATTGAAATTTACGAGTCTGTTAATTAAATGTATCTTTGAATTGGTTTTGCTCACAAACTTTAAAATGTTTAGACATGTATACATGGCTTCCATAAAACTTTCTAAATATAAGAAAAACATTAACATGTTATTCTTAAATGTCTTTAATTAACAATACCAAATGCTATACACTTCATAATGAGGTATATGTGTACAATTGTATTCTTGTGACTTTTGTTATTATTGAACATATTTGTTTAGTTCTAAATTTTAAAATAACACATACATAGTTGAATTTACAAATATTAAGGTATATTGTAAATCAACAAATAGATAGTGCATTATAGCAAAATATGTTTTTATTGCTTATGCTCGGAGTAGTAATATGTAATAAGGTATGGAATTATTCATCTTTTTATGGGCAATATGAATCAGAAGGTTTTATAGAGATAGCAAGGACCACAGTGGAGTTATTAATAAAATAAACTTTTTTTAAGTTCTCTCTTAAACATTCTTGATGGACAGCCTTATTTTAGGCGTGGATATTTTGGGTCAATCCCAATTGATTGGCTGGTGTTTCGGAACACCTCTTTTATGCCAATTTTAAAAGACTGGAAATTGAATGATTCAAGGCTCTCTCGTCTTGAGGTCTTGATTTTACCATCATTATTGACCTATTATTGAAGAATAATCTCCACACCTGAGAGCTGTAGGAGACGCCTTCTTTGAGAAAACCTTTCTTCAACTTACGAACTTTGATCTGCACTGAAGACTGAACTGCAACCGAAAGACAATCACTTAAAGAAGATTAACTACAATTGACTTTCAACGTGGGATTTTAAAAGAAACTTTGTTCTTGGAAAACTAACACTGTACTATCAAACTCCAGGACTCCCAAATCAAGTTTTGCATATTAATGGACTCTTTCCACAACTGGATCTGCAAAACTTAGAGGACATTTCTGCTTTTAAGCTTTCTCTTCAAATTCCACAAGGGTAAATTTAGAATCCTTAGTCTATCAAGAGTTATCTATAGCTAGTAGATATATGATGTGTTATCTTTACATGTGTGTGTGTGTGCTTGTGGCAGGATAGCCGCAGAGGGAAGACTCAGAGTCAGAAAATGCAGTGAAATAATAATACTTTAATTGACCAAAAACACAAATAAAGAGGCACGAGGGCCAAACAAAAGGTATAAACACTAAACAAAAGGCTTCAAACAAAACACTGGAACAAAATAAATCAAATTAAACAAGTATTTCTACAGACACCACTTACTCTGTGTCTCTTCAAACAAAAGCACTCCAAACCACCCTCCCAACAAAAAGTTTCAGCTGTCTTTTATGCTCTGTGGCTGGAGCCCAATTAACTAATAATTAACAATTAAACACTTAAGGCTCCAGCCACATTCTCTCATGTATTTTGCAGGGAGGAATTTAACCCCCTCCCTGCCAATCCAAAACAAACAAGCATTATAATAAACACAATGAAAACAACAGTAAAAATAACAATAATAAACACAAATCATACGGGCGAGCTGGCACCCCATCACAGTGCTATATAATAAAAATAATTAAAAATCACTACTTTCAAATTGTCTGTGGTTTTTGTTTGAAATAAGGTGCGCTTTTATCAAAAATAGGCATTCATAATTTAAGAAAACAAAATTAATCCAAAACTGTGCATTACTGTTGGAGTAATGTATTGATAATGTATTGATGTAGTTTATTAATGATATGATGAACTGTACTGGCTAAGTTATTGAATAGTAATGTGTGAGGAAACAACGTTGTGATATGACCTTAGACTTAAAAAAGTAAATATACACAACAATGTTAAAGCCAGGCTGTTTCTCTCTCATAGACCTCAATGTTAAAGCCAGGCTGTTTCTCCTCATAGACCCCAATGTTAAAGCCAGGCTATTTCTCTCCATCGACCTCAATGTTAAAGCTAGGCTGTTTCTCCTCATAGACCTCAATGTTAAAGCTAGGCTGTTTCTCCTCATAAACCTCAATGCAAAAACTAGGCTGTTTCTTTCCATAGACCTCAATGTTAAAGCCAGGCTGTTTCTCCTCATAGACCCCAATGTTAAAGCCAGGCTATTTCTCTCCATAGACCTCAATGTTAAAGCTAGGCTGTTTCTCCTCATAGACCTCAATGTTAAAGCTAGGCTGTTTCTCCTCATAGACCTCAATGTTAAAACTAGGCTGTTTCTTTCCATAGACCTCAATGTTAAAGCCAGGCTGTTTCTCCTCATAGACCCCAATGTTAAAGCCAGGCTATTTCTCTCCATAGACCTCAATGTTAAAGCTAGGCTGTTTCTCCTCATAGACCTCAATGTTAAAGCTAGGCTGTTTCTTTCCATAGACCTCAATGTTAAAGCCAGGCTGTTTCTCTTCATAGACCTCAATGTTAAAGCTAGGCTGTTTCTTTCCATAGACCTCAATGTTAAAGCTAGGCTGTTTCTCCTCATAGACCCCAATGTTAAAGCTAGGCTGTTTCTCTCCACTGACCTCAATGTTAAAGCCAGACTGTTTCTCTCCATAGACCTCAATGTTAAAGCCAGGCTGTTTCTCTCCATAGACCTCAATGTTAAAGCTAGGCTGTTTCTCCTCATAGACCCCAATGTTAAAGCTAGGCTGTTTCTCTCCATAGATCTCAATGTTAAAGCCAGGCTGTTTCTCCTCATAGACCCCAATGTTAAAACTGGATCTTGAGTAGTCACGATAGGTCTAGTTGGCTTCACTGTCGACTTGCAGTGTGAAAGAAGGAAAAATTAAAATAAGACCTTTTTAAGACATTCAACTGCAAACCTGTCATATTTAAGTCCTTTCAATGCCTTAAAAATGGAAAAACAAATGTAAGACTTTTTAAGGATCCGCAGGAACCCTGTTATAGTGATACGGCATTATAGTACTATAATACAGCATTGTACATTGATGGTATAGGATAGATATGTATTATACAGTAAAATTGTACTTTTCACACTTGTTCCAAAATCTAGTGGTACAAGTACCATGGTACATTTTTACAGGGGTGTGCGGAACTTCCTGGAGGACCAGAAATGATGTCACACACAACACGGAGATGGGTTTTCACAAAACCTCAGAGCCAGCAGTGGCCACTGAGGGGAGGTGTTTAGTGGTTGTTCAAAACCAGGGGGGGAGGCACAGTCGGTTGCCAGGTAGCAGATTAAAAAAAGTGGGGGGGCCATTGCCACAGTTGAAAAACAGATCTTCTCAAAAATAAAGAAAACATGTGCTGAAGCCACAGATCAACCGGAACTTCCAGTCTGGCCACCTTCTAGTCTTTCGCCCGACCTCGGTCAGCCCTGTGCAATGCCACCAGTGGTCGGGAGGGTGAATTACAGTGGGATCACAAGGGGTTAACAGTAGTGGGTTCACTTCAGACAACATAGATAGTCACCAGCAGGCAGGTTGAAAATAGTATTTTCTCTTATTACATTTTTTTTCTTTTTTCCGTTGTTAAATGACTTGACTTCTCATGTTGTAAGTTACAAACCTGTATTAAGAGGGTTCCATGGCAATTCGCCCCAGTCAATTCATCCCGCGGAAATATGTCCCTGACAACTGGTCCGGGTTAAAATGAGTCCCGGCGACAATTGGCTCCGGTGCAATTAGTCCCGGCGACAATTGGTCCCGGCGACAATTGGTCCCAGCAAAAATTGGTCCCCCCAATAATTGGTCCCAGTGACAATTGGTCCCCACAGTAATTGATCTCTGTGACAATTCACCCCTGCGATAATTGGTCCCGGTAACAATTGGTCCCCAAACATATTCTCCATATGGGAATTTACAAATTGCCATTAAACCCAATTAGCCGCCACTACAACACTTATATCATTAATGTAGCCTATGTGTGTGTATTTGTGTTGTTGTAATTAATAGTTTACCTGGACAAGTTCCTTTGACAAAACTTTCAAAATGTGATCTTTAATAAACGGCTGCAATGATTTTTCATTGTTCATTGGACCTGTAGAACCGACATGCTCTGATCTCTTAGATCTTACATCAAAACCAAAATCAGAACACCTAATTGGAACTTAAATAACTATACCATTTAACATATTGATTGTATACGATTCAGTGGGTTTTTATGTGTTTCATATTTTGAGCATTTGTCATGTGATTAATTATGTCATGAGTCATGAATGATGTACTGTTGTAATAAAACTGACACATTTCTTACTTCTTTTTTGCACTTTCTGTGTAGGATACTAGTGTGTCCCTCCTAAATATTCCAACACAGTGCTGCCTGTGTTTCTCCTAATGTTCCAACACAGTGCCTGTATTAAAATGAACACAAAATATGTTGTCCTTAATCACACTTAGTAATATCACATTTTCCTCACATCCACATGCACTAAACGGTGGTAAATCACCTGAAATACTGTGTGTCAAGGGAAACCAATACTGGAAGGCATGATCACTCTAACTCACTAATCTATGCACTAATAAACAGACCGGGTATGGAACCCAGGGCCTGGAGCTGTGAGGCAGCAGCACTAACCCCTGTGCCACGGTGCCACCCTAGTTTATTTTATTCTAATGGGAAATGACTGCCCTTTTCACCTTTGACCAACAGTTTATTTTAAGGTGGCCTGGCTTCCTCTTGTGGAAAATAACCATTGGTGCAGACTGACAGAAGATTTTCTATTGTTTCTGGTAGAGTTACAGTTTCTTTTTTATTGAATAATTACATAATTTTACATTTGACTCCACTTGAAATAAGTCTGTAAACCTGCAGACCAGGATTGCTGATCATTCTCATGCAATCTTAAAACCTTTATAGTTACAAGAAGATGTATTTTAGGACAAGAAACTATTACGTATGTCTAAGTTGAGTTCTGAAACAGTTTCAGGGAATGCTGACTAAAAGATGTTCTGTGTCCTAACCGCAAACTACAAAATAACAGCGTCCGAGAAACAGGTCTTTTAAGAGGAAGTATGTGTCTAAACAAAGCATCTAGGCTTACTAGCTAGGTTTTTCATATTTAGTCGATTCTCTAAGCAACAAGAAGGGGGAGGGTGGGGGCTCTTTTTAAAGCACAGGGTGTGCAGTGAAGCCACCACTATCTTTTTAGAGTGTGGAGCTGTTGAGACATTTTTCACAAGGCTAAAGATTGGCTTCTTATTCAATCAGCTTCAGATAAAAAGGAAAGTTCTAATCTAATTCCAAGAAACTGAGGGATACTCCCAGCTTCTGTAAGGACAAAACAGCTTGACATGTTGAGGCTTGTGGCATTCACTTACATTGTGTTGCTATGCAGATATAACCATATATAGAGTTGTTGTCTTCATTATATAATTGTTTTTCAGTTATATTCTTTACTTGCCTTGCACAGACAGCACCAAAGACTTGTACTTTTCTTTCTTTTTTACATGCAGTCCATTTGTGAAGGATGATAAAAAAGCAACTGTGCTTTTGGTTATACATGGAGGGGACGATTCCAGGATAGGGGCATGTGGCAGGGTAGCCAGAGTGACGAGACTCAGCGACAGGAATGCAGTAGTGATGGGTACAAAGCCTCACCCGCTTCAACCCGTCTTGAACCATTAGAAGCAAAGATTCTGGGATCAATAAGCTACTAACAACCAAACAAGCAAGATGGGCCGAATGGCCTCCTCTCGTTTGTAAACTTTCTTATGTTCTATGTTCTTAAGTACAACACAAAAAAAGACAATGGTGAATGGATGATTACAGGGGAAACAATTACAAAGACAGTCTTGAAGGCAATGGTTGATGAAATGGAAGTCCAGCAAAGTAACAAAAGAACAAAACCGAAAATAACACCAAAGTATCAAAATAAAGCTGAAAAAACAGCCAACAGAAAAGGAATAATCTCACCAATGAAAAATGAAGTCCTGAAGAGAGTCCAGTATTGATGGTGAAATCCAGCGCCTCCAGCAGCTCCGCTAGCGCGTTGCGATCCATCCCGTGTCTGACACCACGTGTGGCAAAGTGGTAATTAGTAACAGGTGTATAGCAGGTGCAGTGCGGATGCAGTACTTCCAAATAACAGACAACAAAGTACGGGTGAAATGAGGGTTTTAATGATTAGAAATCCAATTGTCTGATGACCAGCCCAAAAAAAATAATGAGCTGGCAATACACAGCAATGTGTATTGCACAGTAATGAAAAAGGGTTGCAGTCCCGCAAACAATAAACACGGTACAAAACACACACAATTAGACACACACGATCACAGGTCCAAAGTGAGTGCTCTCAGTGCTTGTGATGAAGTACAATATATTACGTGCTATTGGTGAAAACAAGTGCTGTGGTGATCCGGCTTTGTGCTGGCCCCTGGCGACAGCTCTGGATTTGTTTAGCCGTCTAGTGCAATTTAGCAAAACAAACACAGACAGTTACTAAACAGAAAATACCAACAAAACACTCACAAACTCTATTTTATTTTGGGGATATCTTCCGGTCCTTCCCGTCTCCTCGTATCGCTGAAACCCAAGTGAAGGAAAAGATTTATAATTCTCCGGCCCCTTTTATGCGTTTATGCATGATCCCTTGGTAAATGATTACAGCTGAATTCTATTGCTTGCAGCTGCTACCTCGTTTACCTTCCAGGTCAATACGTTCCCGCATCAGAGTCTCATCTTTTTCCAGGCTGACTGACCTCCCAACCCAGGGAATTATCTGTCAGACCAACCTGTCCAAAGCCTTTCCCTTTCGCTACTTAGTACCCTCACAGGTCGAGAGGGAGATTTACAACCAGAACTCATTATATTTCCGTCACATGGACTTTATTAACTGGCCACCTTTTCAATAGATGCTTCCCACAGGATTCTTTTTTCTTCCTATGCACAAATTTATGGAAATATTTATCCATAAAAGTGAAGATTTTGTTTGGACAGAAACATTTTAGCGTGTGTACACTTAAAAAGAATGACTTCTTGCAGTGTGAGACACTTAAGAAGAATGACCTTGCAGTGTGAGACACTTAAAAAGAATGACCTTGCAGTGTGAGACACTTAAAAAGAATGACCTTGCAGTGTGAGACACTTAAAAAGAATGACTTCTTGCAGTGTGAGACACTTAAAAAGAATGACTTCTTGCAGTATGAGACACTTAAAAAGAATGACCTTGCAGTGTGAGACACTTAAAAAGAATGACTTCTTGCAGTATGAGACACTTAAAAAGAATGACCTTGCAGTGTGAGACACTTAAAAAGAATGACCTTGCAGTGTGAGACACTTAAAAAGAATGACTTCTTGCAGTGTGAGACACTTAAAAAGAATGACCTTGCAGTGTAAGACACTTAAGAAGAATGACTTCTTGCAGTATGAGACACTTAAAAAGAATGACCTTGCAGTGTGAGACACTTGAGAAGAATGACTACTTGCAGTGTGAGACACTTAAAAAGAAGGACTTCTTGCAGTGTGAGACACTGGGAGCAGGGTATAAGAGAGTGCTAGTGAGAGCCCCTCCCCCCTTCCTAGAAGCTGGCTGTTGTCTTTCCTCCTGAACTTTAGTTTCGACAGGATGTTTTTGCAGAATCAGTTTATGTGAGGAATTGACTCAATACAGACATTAACTGTAAAATCCTACCACTCCTTTTTCCAAGTAATGATATTTCAGAAGTTTTACCTCCAGGCTGTTGCAACACACTGAGTTAACCCTTCACAGTCTTGCTGTATAACTTCCTTCTTGTCTTTGTGTTCATTTTAACTTTTAAACTGAGTTCCATTGTACAGTATGAATTACAGAATTAGCAACCTCTTGGTAGCCATCAAACAAGTTGCCATTATCAGAAAGTTGCTAATAAGCAAAAAGCTACATATTTATATATATATATATAGTGCCGTGAAAAAGTATTTGCCCCCTGTCTGATTTTCTGCATTTTTGTACATTTTTCACATTTTATTTGGTCAGATTTTTTTGTGGGTTGTTGTAGTATATAGAGGGAGTCTGAGAGAAAAAAATGACACCAAAGTTTGGTGCTTCTTTCATTTGTTTGGTGTGCAGGGTAATCAAACATGCAATCTTCAGGTGTGAAAAAGTTATTGCCCCCCCTAGTTAACTCACCCAATTAAAGGGATAATTAGGGTCAGCTGTTTGAGTACTTTGGTTAAAAACCAGCCCTGATTTGGGCCAGCCCTGCCCAATATAAATCTGACTAACTTTGGCCCTTACCATCAGAGTGAAGTTGTCAGCACACAGGTTCTAGAGGCACATCATGCCACGAACAAAAGAAATTCCTGAAGACCTCCAGAAAAAAAGTTGTTGATGCCTATCAGTCTGTAAACGGTTACAAAGCCATTTCTAAGGCTTTGGCCGTCCTGCCAAAATCTCTCCAAAAGCAAGTCGTAAAATCGTCCAGGAAGTCACAAAGAACCCTAGAACAATCCAGGGATCTGCAGGCCTCTCTCACCTTGGCTAAGGTCAGTGTTCATGACTCCACCATCAGAAAGACACTGGGCAAAAATGGGATTCATGGCAGAGTAGCAAGGCGGAAACCATTGCTCACTAAGAAGAACATGAATGCTCGTCTCAAGTTTGCCAAAAAGCACCTGGATGATCCTCAAGAGTTCTGGAACAATGTTCTATGGACAGATGAGTCAAAAGTGGAACTTTTTGGCAGACATGGGCCCCGTTATGTCTGGCGAAAACCAAACACTGCATTCCACAGTAAGAACCTCATACCAACGGTCAAGCATGGTGGTGGTAGTGTCATGGTTTGGGGATGATTTGCTGCATCAGGATCTGGAAGCCTTGCCATCATTGAAGGAACCATGAATTCTGCTCTGTATCAGAGAATTCTACAGGAGAATGTTAGGCCATCCGTCCATGAGCTGTAGCTGAAGTGCAGCTGGGTCATGCAGCAAGACAATGATCTGAAACACACAAGCAAGTCTACATCAGAATGGTTGAAGAACAAGAAATTTAAAGTTTTGGAATGGCCTAGTCAAAGTCCAGACCTAAACCCCATTGAGATGTTGTGGCAGGACCTGAAACGAGCAGTTCATGCTCGAAAACCCACAAATGTCACTGAGTTGAAGCAGTTCTGCATGGAGGAGTAGGCCAAAATTCCTCCACGGCGCTGTGAGCGACTAATCAATAACTACAGGAAGCGTTTGGTTGCAGTTATTTCTGCTAAAGGTGACATAACCAGTTATTGAGTCTAAGGGGGCGATTACTTTTTCACACAGGTGCATTGGGTGTTGCATAACTTTCTTTAATAAATAAATTAAATATGTATCAAATTTGTGTTATTTGTTCAATCAGGGTCCCTGTTTATCCAATATTAGGTTTTGGTTGAAGATCTGATAACATTCAGTGTCAAAAATATGCAAAAATGCAGAAAATCAGAGAGGGGGCAAATACTTTTTCACAGCACTGTATATATATATATAAATTAGACAGGATTGGGTTCCTGTAAAAATGTTGCTAATAACCGAAGGTGTGTCTTTATCAGGGTTGCTAATAAGCGGCATCCACTGTATATACACATATCACTGCCTTACAAGCACAAGTGCAAAATTTGAATGGAACATCACAGGAGATCGTCTTTGTATTAAAATAATTAAAATATGAAAACATGGAACGTATCAAAAAATAAATAAAAACGTGGAATGCACACACAGTTAATGTCAAAAGTCTACACCCCCAGTTCATGGACAATCCATACAATGGGCAAGTTAAAACAAATATCCACCTACACAACTCCTACCTGTCCCCTTATCAGTTGGCAAAGTCTCTTGGACTGGTTCCAAGTAGGGATATGTACAGTATAAAAGAAGGACTGAAAGATTGCTGTGCATTAGAGCTGCAGTCAAGCGACGGAGTGAGTTTTACTTGGAACACCGAACAGAGGTAAGTTTGTGGAAACACTTTAGATTAGTGGTTGATGGTGGGTGTTTCTAATGTGCTTCTGTTTGCTTCATTTTACCCATTTAAAACAATATACATAATTAAATTTAAAAACAATATACATAAATAAATAAAATAAATAATAATGATTGGCATCCTATCTGCCAAATCTTTTTGTTTTGTTTTGTTTTTTTAAATGATTGTTTGATTCTGAGAGTTCTGAGCTTTCTGACGGAACGATGGCACACATGCGAGTCCGACAAAAATCAGCACAAATAAGTCCCGGTACCAGTACCACTTTAAAAAATACGTTCTGGTACTCCGTTCCCATTGAGGACTGGCAGAATTTCACCCCTGGATGCAAGTAAAATAATATTCAATTATTTATTTTAGAAACAATAAAAATTCAAATAACACTTTTTAATGCATCATTTAGCAAGGAAATACAACTCACCATAGCTTGATCACACAGTTGATCTAAAAAATCAATGTAGCCTTTTTCCTCCCTTCAATTAGAAGGGAGGGAGAAGAATGTGGCCTGATGTTTGCTTGAACTTTCTCTCCTTTATTCTGTGCTAGTCAGAGAAAGCTCGAAGGTATTGAAATGATCAGAACAACGTGTTATTCTTACTTTTAATGTCCTTTATTCAGGCAGAATATTCGCATCATTTTGAGAGAGCGTGTGCCACAGCAACACATGGGAACATGAAACACACACACGCACACACAAAACAACTTTAGTTACCCTTTAAATGTAAAAAAATATTGCCTGATATTAGGAAATAATTCTTATTTTCAAAAATCATATTAAGACAATTATCTTGGCCCAATATTATTATTTATTTCTTAGCAGATGCCCTTATCCAGGGCAACTTACAAGATATCACATTATTTTTACATACAATTACCCATTTATAGAGGTGGATTTTTACTGGAACAATCTAGGTAAAGTACCTTGCTCAAGGGTACAGCAGCAGTGTCCCCCATCTGGAATTGAACCCACGACCCTCCGGTCAAGAGTCCAGAGCCATAACCACTACTCCACACTGCTGCCCAATATGAACTCTGCTGAACTTGACAAAATGTCTTTATTTTTTAAAGCATTAATTTTTTTTTTTTTTTTTTAAGTGAAAGATGCGTCTCAGCTGGGTAGCCGTGCTGCTCCTGCTCCAGGCTGGGCTTGGCAGCGCTGAACAAATCAAGCCAGAGGTGCTGAGGACGCTGGTGAAGGAGTAAGTGTTCAGAGAAATGCAAGTCATTCAGTGAGGTCACAGGGATAGGGACACATTGGTCAGGATCTGTAAAAGTAAAGTTGGAAAAAGTTTAATATCCCCCCTAAATTAAATGTGTATATATATATTGTGACAGGCTTGTTGTTCCTACCATGCTGGAGAGTAGGCAGCAGAGAACCAGAAAGGAAGACTCGAGACGCAGAGTAAAGGGTATGTGCCGTCTGGCACAGTATTTAATTTAAAAATACAAAAATAAATAATAAAACAATACAACAATAAAACAATAAAAACAGAACAAAACAAGCACAGAGCACGGCCCTCATGGAAGCGACTCTCTGGTGCGCGCACGCTCCCGAGCCGCTGACACGCTGCTCTTTTAAACGGGCACCCGCCCCCCAGCTGGGCGATCCCAGGCGGAGCGTGCCCTCCCCCACATCGAAGTCCGTGTGCAGGGCAAGAGCCTCCAGGATTATTCACACCCTTGAAACATTGGTCAGTACTACAGTTTTTTGAGTCAAAGAGTAAATGTGAAACTTAAAGGAAAAAAACAACTCTTGTAATGAATAACCTTGTGACGCCTGTCACACAAAAGTAAATATTATGTAAGTGGTCCATTTAAGAGCACCACTTTTTAGCCTGCCCAGGTATTCAAAATGTGTGTTTGAAGTCAGAATATATGATACTTCGAAGTATGCTTTCTGTTACCTTTTTAAGAGTGGGTTTTAGGAAACGTTGCCCCTTTAAATATGTTGGAGGACCTTGACCTTTAAAAACCCTGCACTAATGCACTATGGGACGGCACCTTTTTCTGTTGGGAGTTTAAACTCTGCTTAGTTTGCTGCTGAAGCTTTGCCGTCGGGTATTTCATGTGTACAGGTTTTCTAAACTTAGATGTGTTAATGCAAAACGGTATAAAGTTAGATGTAGACTCTGTTTATCTAGCTTTAGTTTTTTCAGTTTTAGTCAATGTTCTTTGTTTAGCAAACGTGGCTGGCACTTATTTTTTTTCATTGCTATTATCTGGAGGAAAACAAAACATACCCATGGATTTTTGATTACAGCTGTGTTTTTTGGACTTTGTTTGTCTTTCTGGAGTGCTCCTGAACAACCACACAAACCGGTGAGACCGAACTAATTTATTATTATTTTTGTATGGCAGATGTTTGTTTAATTTCCTTTTACTTTATTTTTGTGGTGGATTTCAAACTGAATTTTGATTTTTTGGGTTTTTTCTATTTTTTGTTTGTTTATGATACTGGACTATAATTTTGGGACATTTCTTCTGGACATTATTTTTACTTATTTATTGCCTCTGTAGGCTTACCAGTGGATTTACCACCATCCTATTTCTGTTTGGACTTAATGTTATGTGCATGGGTCAGCAGCTACCCGAGGTACTGTGGGTCATAAGATTATTTGGTAATCTGTGTGTGTTGGGCAAATGTTTTAGAATTAAATGTTTTGCACCCAAACGAACCTAGCAATTCTATTTTTTGCTGTGTATCTGCCTTTCTGCCATCTACTTTTTATGTCATTTTTAAGGAGTTTTTGGTAGTAACCTATTCTTATTCTGGGAATGTTTTGTTGGCCTTTTGGGTCAAAGGTAGATTGTTACAACCTTATCAAAAACACTAGAGTATAATTGAAACAAATAAACAGCGTTTTTAATGAAAGCTGAAACATTCTTCTTAGAGCAGTAGTATTACTTGCTGCACTGTGTATAAGCAACAGTGATTAGCTAGAGTGTATGATTTACAAAAGAAACCATATTTCATAAATAGCCAATAGCTGGTGTGCTAATAATGGCAGATAATGTAACACACATCTTCCACCTCCACAGCGCAGAGTTCAAGGTTCACATCAACCGTTTACAGGCACGACGCTGCATTTAGTAATATCAGTAAAAGAGAACTAATATACATTGGAAGTTCATTTAAATAGCAAATATTTATACAGCAATGGAAAGAAAAACAAGGAAAATGTAAATGCATTTGTAGAGGGATGTGTTTTGAGGTTTCTCACTAAAATAATAAATCACTACACAGCATTTTGTACTTTGTACTTTGGTAGTTCACTGATTCTTGAGAGTAGGGACAAAATGGTTGGTCAGAATGTTTTTCTCCACTTCTATACTGATGAGTCACTGTTGTAGCTGCTGAGGACTAAAGCCCTTTTTTTCTCAAAGGACTAAAGCCTTTTAATTAATCTCTCTCTCTCTCTCTCTCTCCTCTCTCTCTCTCTCTCTCTCTCTCTCTCTCTCTCTCTCTCTCTCTCTCTCTCTCTCTCTCTGGCAGTTTCCTTCTTAAGAATGTAGACAACCCCGGACAGCTGGACCAGATGAGCTTCATGATCGGACTGACCCCCGACCAGTGCAAGGGTAACAGTCCAGTCCAGTACCTGGAGAAGGGGAAAGAGCAGCAGCCTAGAGTCACCAAATCGGTACAGGACTTCAACACCCCATTGAGAGCCAACTACATAGCAGTGCGTCCGGATCCCGGCGTCTACTGCTCCGAGTTCAAGATCTTGAAGAACCCAACAAACGGATGGGACCTGCCTCCAGGCCAGAAACCCGAGCCCATGACGGGGGCGGAGTGGCTGGGGGGGAAGCTAGAGCAGACCCTGCAAGGTGGCGGCTGCGTGGTCTTCTACACCACCAACTCACCCTGCCTGAAGCACTGTTTCAGCGACAAATGCGATAGAAAGATCGACGAGCCCCTGTCGCAGAGGCCCTTCTCTCTGTGGCGCGAAGCGAGCAACGTGCACATGTACTTCACCTACACCCAGCTCTTCGATGGTGACGACGTGACACTCGTCCAGAAAGGTTTCTCTAACCTGAGGAACCTGGGCTTCACCATCGAGAAGTGCCCTTACAAGCTGCAGCTGTCCTGCCCCGACTGTAAAGCCATGACTGCCTGCACAGACTGCTTGAGCAAGACAACCTTCTGCAACAACTGCAAAGACAAGATGAGGAAGTGCCAGAACTGCAAGTCTGTTGACTACCAGAAGACCTGCAATGACTGCACAGAATTTAAGGGGAAGTGCACCTGCGACAATATCCCCAAGGTGAAACAGTTGAAATGCAGGGACTGTTTGAATCACAGAAATGACTGCTTAAAGTGCCAAAAGGTGTACTGCGACAACTGCTCTAAAGATCAGAGTGAGTGCCTGTCATGCGAGTACACCCGGGAACTTGCCTGCAAGAGTTGCCGAAGCAGACACCTGGACTGCTACAACTGCCTCAACCAGCGCATCGAGTGCCAAGTGGAGAACTAAAGAAAAGGAGGTGAAAAAATGAGCTCAGCTTTCTTGATTTCTTTTTTACTTTCTTTTTTTCAATGTTTGTTTTTAGTCTCTTACATTTCAGTCCATCTCTCTGCTTTGGTGGAACAAAATCAGTCTGGTCAGTCAGTAATTGGCAGTGCTCAAAAATACATACTCTAAAAGCACCCGGCTGGGAAGGTGCACCACTATAGGCGACTCAGAGGCTTGTCTCCAACGCCACTTATGCCATTGCCAGCTTTGGCCGGGAGTTCCCAGAGGGCAGCGTGCAATTGGCCAAGCACTGCAGGATTAGGGAGGGATAAAGTTGGTCAGGGTTTGCTCTTGTCCGTGGTTGAATTTGTTGTAGTACTGTTGATGTTTTTTATAGCATTTTACAGCTTGCTAAACCTTGCAAGTCACCTTGGATAAAGGTGTCTGATAAATGTCAGCAAAATTAATAATACTTTATAAAGTCATTATTAAATATATATTACGTGTTAATCAAAAGTTAATATAGCATCAATAAGCAGAACCTTAATATACAGCTTTACCAAGAACAAAATAAAATAAATACATAGCAAGCTAATGCCTGCTCTCATGTATAGCGTAACCAGCATGTGTGTTTACCCCTCTTGCAGCTACCTTGTTGGAACTGCCATGCTCCTCTGTGTAATCACCATTAAACTGCAGCAAAACAGCATTCCTGTGCATTTCTTTTTTATTGTAATATCAATGCTTTAAATTGTCAGACAAAAAAAACAAAAAAACTAATAGTAGCAGTAATAAATAATGATACACTGACTGACTGACCGATACACTGACTGACTCACCGATACACAGACTGACTGATACACTGACTGACCGATATACTAACTGACTGACTGATACACAGACTGACAGACACACTGATGTGTGTCACATTGCAGATGTGGCTTCTTCCTGTCTAGACGTCGAGGAGGGAGCGGCTGAGTGACCTTGAGAAGGTAAAGTACCTGGGGCATGTGGTTTCCAGGGATGGGGTGGGGATGGACCCAGAGAAGGTAAAGTACCTGGGGCATGTGGTTTCCAGGGATGGGGTGGCGATGGACCCGGTGAAGGTAAAGTACCTGGGGCATGTGGTTTTCAGGGATGGGGTGGCGATGGACCCGGTGAAGGTAAAGTACCTGGGGCATGTGGTTTCCAGGGATGGAGTGGCGATGGACCCAGAGAAGGTAAAGTACCTGGGGCATGTGGTTTCCAGGGATGGGGTGGCGATGGACCCAGTGAAGGTAAAGTACCTGGGGCATGTGGTTTCCAGGGATGGAGTGGCGATGGACCCGGTGAAGGTAAAGTACCTGGGGCATGTGGTTTTCAGGGATGGGGTGGCGATGGACCCGGTGAAGGTAAAGTACCTGGGGCATGTGGTTTCCAGGGATGGAGTGGGGATGGACCCAGAGAAGGTAAAGTACCTGGGGCATGTGGTTTCCAGGGATGGAGTGGGGATGGACCCAGAGAAGGTAAAGTACCTGGGGCATGTGGTTTCCAGGGATGGGGTGGCAATGGACCCGGAGAAGGTAAAGTACCTCCAGTTACTACAGGAGGTTTGTCAAGGGGTTTGCAAAGATGGCCTGCTCCTCTGCACCACCTGGTGGCCGAGCTCTGTGATTGCTTCGAGAAATCAGTCTGTCAGTGGTTACTAAGCAACAGACCCAAGTCACATGGAAGCATGTAATCAATACTTGACGGAGCAATGTCACCCCATAGTGTTTATTGACAGAGTTGGTAAACATATACACATGGAGAGAGGGGCTCCGCCTCTTCAAGGACCAACATTTACTTGATCAAAAGACACGATAAACAGGAGGGGGGCCACCGTCTCTGAGGTGACCCGACATACAAGAGGGGCACCATCTCTGAGGATAACCGACATAAGAAGAGGCTCGCGAACCGGAAAGAGAAAACATAAATTAGTATTATTAACACAAAAGAGGTTCCAGCTCTTCCTGACCCAACATATACAGTAGGGGGGTTCCGTCGCTGAGGAGACCCTGACAAACAGGAGGGGGGGCACCGTCTTTGAGGTGACCCTACATATTATTATTATTTATTTCTTAGCAGACGCCCTTATCCAGGGCGACTTACATCATAGACAAAAAATACATTTCGAGAATCAGTACAATTATTAATACAGTTAAGAGCAATATACAATACAATCACTTCGGTTCTAGTAGGTATAAGTCTGACAGAATACGATTCAATAACGGATCAGATAAGTGTCAGTGATAGTTACATCAAGATATGATTAGATACAAAATACTACAGATTAAATGACACTTGACAGATTACAGTACTCTAAAGTACAGGGTTAAATGCCGTAAAATAGGGAGCAGATAAGAGCCAGTAAAGTGAATTTAAGGAAGAGTGATAAGTGTCCAGATGAAAAGAGGAGTTCAACAGGTGCTGTCTGAAGAGATGAGTCTTGAGGAGGCGCCGCAAGGTGGTCAGGGACTGGGCAGTCCTGACATCTGTAGGAAGGTCATTCCACCACTGCGGGGCAAGGATGGAGAAGAAGCGGGCTCTGGAGGCTGGGGAGCGTAGAGGAGGTAGAGCCAGTCTTCTAGTGCAGGAGGAGCGGACAGGTCGAGTGGGGGTGTAGGGAGAGATGAGGGTCTGGAGGTAACTGGGTGCAGTCTGGTCAAGGCATCTGTAGGGACATCAAGAGGGGTACCGTCTCTCAGGTTACCCGACATACGAAGAGGTTCGCGAACTGGAAAGAGAAAACATAAAGTTAGTATTTGTTAAAACATATAGTGCGTGGTGTTCCGCCTCTTCAAAGCACAACATAATAAAGGGGGGTTCCATCACTGAAGAGACCCGACAAACAGGAAGGGGCCATCATCTTTGAGGAGACCTGACAAACACGAGGGATGCCACCGCTTGGGGACCCTCACATAGAGGCATCAGACCTAAAAGAAGAATCCAAAGAAACATACATGCAGATGGAAGCGTTTGGCCGGGGGTCCCCTCTGACTCATGGAAAACCCTCCTCTATGAGGTAAATGAAGCGGAGCTTAACAAAGGGTTGGAGAAAGTGGAATCACTAACCCCCCAGAGGAGACCGATGCAAAGGCGGTTGAGATGCTAGAGGAGGAGGAAACGAAAAATCACAGGACAGCTAGGTAGAGGTGACTAATGTTTAAATAAGGTAGATTTAATTGATGACAGCAGATGATAGGTTGTTGGTGCCTAGCTCCGCCCCCTGAACCCCACATATAGGTTAACATTTATGCAGTAACTATGATGCAAAGTGCTGAGCCAGCGGAACGAAGTGAAAGCATAGTCGATTTTCTGTGGCCAGATGTTCCAGCTTGCAGATCACCCATGCTAACAGAAAAAAATATTATGCATGCTCCATTGGTTAATTCTAATCACTCAGTGCCATGGTAAATGCAAATATGGGTGTGAGTAAACTTAAATGATTGGGAAAAATCAACAAAGAGCTGAAGGTATGCCAGCGTCTGGACTGATTTGTGCTTATCAAGCCAAGTTTTTTTTTTTTTTTAAAGGAATCTAAAGCTCTAATGTGCTGGTGGATTATTTTCATAATAATAAGCAGCAGAATTACACGTTGTGAGTGCTACAGACTAATATTCATAAAAGTGTGCTTGTTTGTCGATGAGACAAACAAGCACAACTAAGTACTTTAAGAAACTAGAAAATAAATGAGTTTTATTATGATTATTTGTGTTTTTGTTTTATTTGTGTAATCACTCCTCCCCCATTTCCCCAGAATATCTGGAGTTGTAATTGAGTTAACAAATTTGTAGTGGCAGTCCACACACCGTTTTTTGGGCTGCCACAGCAGCTCCAGGCTACATTGAGGTTGCCGAACAAAATCATTTCTCTTAGCTTTTCAACTGAAGACTGAGATCCAGACTAGAGCAACCTGCAGGGTCAGAACAGAACATTCAACACAGAGCAATCTGAATGCACAGCTAAGATCAACAGATTCAATACTAAATGCAAAACTTATAAAGACTCACAGAGTTCAGAATGGGAACAGATACACAGTCACATTATTAGTTATTATTATTATAAATGTTTAACCATTTTCTTCACATCTGTGACCACTGCGTCTCTCATTGTGCAGAGCAGGTTTGTAAACCTCTCTGCCTACAGAACTGGGAACTATTCAATGGGAAGTGCTACTTCTTCTCAACTGATTATAAAGACTGGCACTCCAGCCGCAATAACTGAAAGTCAATGGAAGCAGACCAGGTGATTATAGAGAGCGAAACAGAGCAGGTACAGCACAGCAATCAGAGTCACTGTTCAAAAAGCTCATAGTAGGGTTAGCTGACTATGACATTGACCCCTGGCTGCTGCCATGCTAAAGTCATGCTCATTTGTTTCTGCTTTCTAGAGACAGATTTTTCTTCCTTGTCTCAAGATCTCCAGTATAACTGATAGGAGTTTGTTTTCTGTTTAGAGATTTTTAGTAAAAAAAATCCAAGACTACAGTGAATTACTACTGGATGGGCCTGACTGATGCTGTTACTGAAGGGGCGTGGCTCTGGGTGGACAGCACTCCTCTCAATGACAAAACACAGTAACAGCCTCAATCTCATTCTGAAACCACTGCTGAGGATTGAAAGGATACAGCAGAAAACAATCTAGTCATCTTCTGCTGACGCTGTGAGATACTGACTGGCATTGCCTGCCTTCTCTTTCAGGTACTGGAACAATGGACAACTGATGATTTGGACCAATCTGGGCTGGATTGTGTCGGTCTTGTATACAGGGGACCAGACCCCCTCCAATCCTGGGATAGTAATTCATGCACACTGGACAAATTCAGTAGTAATTGTTAAACCGTGGCCGTGATCATCATTATGTAAACCAATGTTACATTCCAACGCCCACGTACTAGGGGAGGAAAAGAAATATGGGTGGGTGGTGGGGGGAGGGGCTAGTGTATTCTGCATAACCTGCTTTATAGGTCCCTCTTCATTTGTTCAGGGATTTTCTTTAACTATATAAGGGCTGAAGAGACGTGTATCTGATTCCTAACAACAGCTGCGAGCTTTGCATATAAAACTAAAGTAGAAAGAATTAGAAAGCATCTTTGCTCATGTACAGTCAAACCTGTATGAAGAGACCTGCACTCAAGGGACAGTCAAATAGTGTTCTCTTAACACAGGGGGTCTCTTAAAAGAGAGATCCCGTATATGTTCTCCTACATGCCTTCCTGTAATTATGTATGTTAAAAATACTGTGATTAAATGACGTTAATTTAGTTAATGCATTTACAAAGACATTTTTATGTGAAAGCAATGAATATGACCAGTTCTCCTTTCTGTTTCAATATGTTCAAGATAAAAGCCGACTAAAATGGTTGCTTGATACAGGTTTGAGTCCATTGTTGGTTCAGAGAAATCTGGTCACATTAGACGGTGGTCTCTTAGTCAGGTAAAGTGAAGTACAACATAATATAATTGGGAAGAATTTAAAGTGGTCACACAAACAGGTTTGACTGTATTGTATTATTCACTTTAGAGTATAGTGCTGAATATTAAATGTAAATATGTACTGAACATAACGCAATGTATTTATTTGTTATAACAAACTTGAAAGTTATACCAACAAATCAAACATAAAAAAAGCTGAGAGTCAAGAAAATACCTGACGTTCTTAGCAAAGTTGTTCTCGTGTATACTCTTTTGTTGTAGTTACAGCCCAAGCTCACTGCCCTTTCCTTCCAGCTTCTTGTTGCTGCGCAAATCTACCAAACAAGCATTTGCAGAAACAATTCCACCTGATGCATTGTGTCAATATCATATTGCAAATCTTAGCTTGTAACCCTGTATGCTATATTTCAGGGGTTCTTAAACTTCTTTATATTAAGCCCCACTTTGGCTATTCAATAATAGTTTACACCTTTTCCTCTGATTGAATTAATGTTACTTTATCAAATGTTAAGTGAATACATGAATACGCACACGCCGTCAATGCAAGTTTATGGTGGAACACGACAACCTTGCTATCTCATCTACCTTGCTATCTCATCTACCTTGCTATCTCATCTACCTTGCTATCCCATCTACCTTGCTATCTCATCTACCTTGCTATCTCATCTACCTCCTAGATTAGGCGCAGTCCCCCTCTGCCTGAGGCCGCCCCAGCCACCTCTGTGGCCAACATATTCGTAAGGACACCGGTCCGGTTCCCCATATAATATAAAAGGTAGCCAGTGAGGTGGCCATAGAAGGCAGCCAGGCACTGTTCGGAACCATCTTCCTGGACTCTTGCTGGAAAACACACAAGAAGAGAGGAATGTCATATGTGTGTGTATGATTACCATTGGTTTCAATCCCTTAATAACTTTGAATAAGAGAGTGCAAAACTTACCAAGCGCAAGAGGAATGGCCCTTCTGGCCCCCACAAGAAACCTGTTCACCGATCTTGCACAAATCAAGTTCTCTGACATTAAAAAGATAATGGGGAGAAATTAGGTAAAGATTAACATATGCTACATTTCTCAAGAAATTACCCAATGCACAGAATATCTTGGTTCAAACTTACTAGATTTCTCTGCCCGGAATACCTGTTGATGCGTGGTGATGTCTCTGTTGACAACCTTAATGGATGATCTTAAAGAAAAAATTACTTTTTTCACCGTCTTGACCGAAACCCGGCTGCCCAGCAGTGGGGAGGCGAAGATGTAGCCCAAAAAATGGACCACATCCAGCAGTTGGCGCCGGACCGTAGTGACGGCCATCGAAGAAGCCGTCAGGCCATCAACCCATCTAAGACAGGAACAACTAGTTAGTGAAAACCCTAACTCTTAGTTCTTGATGCCCTGAGAAGTACTACCTGAACCCTGTAGGACATATTCCCTGAATATAATAATACATGAACATGTATTAATGATATAACTGGACTAATTGATGAAACTGCTGTGTCTTAGGAAAAAGCAAACTGCCGTGTCTTAAGAAAAAGGGCCCCTTGGTTCCTGGCAGGAATACTAACTGAAGATGACCAGGGCTAGGAGGGGGGCATCTGGACTGGGTGATGCTGAAAGGACAGTGAAGAGAGTGCAAAACTGCAAACACAAGCGGTTTGGTGCAAGGAAGACATAAAGTATAGATGTCAACCAATCCCAACTGCAACAACAAGCTGCTGGACGAAAGGAAGCAGATAAAGGACGAATCTCCAAAATTCATGAGTTGAAAAGGCAAGATACACAAATGATCTCATGAACGTGGCTACTCAGCAGATTGAAAAGACTATAAAAATCAAAGCGAAATTGAACATTTGGCGCTCCAAGCTGGTTGGACTGTCTCCAGACGGTTCAGGTGCCATAATAGCCCCTCCGCTTGGCTCAGGAGGTCCTTGCGCCACGGCTGATCCGACAACATGTTGGAGAGGAGAGCAAACCAGGGGCATCTCGGCCATCTGGGTGCAACCAGCAAAACCCGTGCTCTCTGTTCTCTCTCCACCCTGATCCTCTCTAGTGTCAGGGGTAATAATGGTAGCGGAGGGAAAGCATACAAGAGCCCCTCTGGCCAGTTGTGGGCTAGCGCGTCTACTCCCAGGGGGCCCCCGTCTCTCTCCATGGAGAACCATAGGGGGCAATGCGTGGACTCGGCTGTGGTAAAGAGGTCGACTCGTGCCGGTCGAAACCTCTCCCAAATCTGTTTCACCACTTGAGGATGCAGCCTCTACTTCGAGTTGTCTGGAGCTCTTCTGGACAGGAGGTCTGCTGCCTTGTTGTCCACACCGGGGAGGTGAACCGCTCTGATGGAATGCAAGTTTCTGTGCGTCCAGGACAGGAGTCTGTATGCTGTGTGGTGAAGGCCTGCTGAGCGCAGGCAGTCTTGGTGGTTTATGTAGGCTACCACTGTAGTATTGTCTGTCCGGACCAGAGGGAAGAGTTCCGGGCCCTAATGCAGCCCAAAACCGACCATGCCTACCATCGGCACCAACCTTGGAACAGGTCCACTTGGCACCGACTGTTCGACAGCGCATTCCTCGACGCCGATCCCGGCACCGATTAATTCGGCACCGGTGACTATCTTTGGAGCCGTCTACAGCCCGGCACAGACCGCGCTACACATCGGCACCAAGCACTCGGCACCAACAGCGCTCACCTCGATGCCGATCCCGGCACCGACTGATTCGGCACCGGTGAATCGCTTGGAAGTGTCTACAGCCGGCACCGACTACGTTACTATTACATCGAGCGCAGCAGCTTCGCCTGCGAAGCCATGTCGGTCTAGTCGACTGGGTCCTCCGCTGGGTTCCACCAGTGCGACCAGTGCGCGGTGAAGCTGCCCAGACAGGATGAGCACCGGTCCTGGGCCAGATGTCTAGGGCCAGAACATGCGGCCAAAGCACTGGCAGGTGAGCTGGACTGCTCTCCATGTAGGAAGTTCTCGAGGAGAACTAAGCGACGGAGAGCAGCCCTATCCCCAGCAGAGTCTCTCTCCTCGAGTCATGGAAGAATGAGACGTGGTCCAAGAGCCGCAGCAGAGGTCATCCAGGACCCCCCCTGCTACAGTGACCAGGGAGCCCTCACGCACACCTGGGTCATCCTCCCCTTCCCCACCACCGGTACAGAGCTGCAGACACCTCTCAGGGAAGACGAGATGGTCACCGCCGAGGCAGTACCGCTCGAGGGGACGATCACCAGGGCACAGGCGGTCGCCGTGCAGGCAACGCTCCCTTTCCCCACGCAGCCGCAGATGATCCCCTTCACAGTCGCCTCGAAGGTGCCCAAGCTCAGCCGAGCGGCGCTTTGCGGAGCTAGCAGAGACTGTAAGGGCTCAGCAGACCATGCTGGAGACCCTACTGAAATCACAGGGCAGACTGCCCCCTACCACCGGGTAGTCCCAGCCCCCACAGTCTCGTTCCCCATCTCCACTACCCAGACCCCCTAGCCCAGGCGAGCTGTCCTTCACGGTGTCCAGATCGGACATCTTGGACCCAGCCACCTCCATCGGGCAGGCCACGGTGGGGGGCTCCTTACCGCCCTTGCCACATGTGTCGCAGAAGGAAGAGTTTCAGGCACTGATGCAGTGCGCAGCTGCAGCCACGGACGTTCCCTGGCCGACAGAACAGGAGGTAAAGGGGAACCGCTTCCTCCAGCAGAAAGGGCGCCCACAACATGCCCTCTCTTTATGCCAGGACTTCCTGGAACTGATGCGCTCCTCCTGGAGCAACCCAGCATCTGCACCCTCAGCCTATCTGCTTTTTACTGCAGGAGCCCAAGAAGCTGACAATTTATGTGAGCCTTGAGAGGTCCCATAAGGCCACGGAGGTCGCCTCCAAGTTTTTGCGCCTTCCGGCTTACCGTCAGCACCCAAGGTGGCATGGGCAGCCTGCCGGGGTGAAAGGGTCTGAACATCGCCCTCCACCCCAGAATAGACATGCAGGCAGAGGCAGAACCACGGCAAGGGACCACCACAGGCCAGGGGTAACCGGTTCTCCGGTTGGAGACTGAGGCCGGGACCTAAGAAAGACCCGCCCCCTCCTAAACCCAAGGGAGACCGCCCCTGACGGGCCCTGGCTGCCACCAACCTCCCGCACAACCAGACTGACCAACGGCAACGACCCATGGCAACGCTGCACCCAGGACTCCTGGGTGCTATAAGGGTATGATCCTCACCACCGTCGAACCAGCAAGAGCGATAGTCCTTCAACAGGAGATCGCCAATCTTCAACAGAAGAACGCTGTACGTCTGGTAAGTCCAAGCGATGCCCTCAGTGGCTTTTATTCCAGGTACTTCCTGGTGCCCAAAAGGGACGGCGGTTTCAGACCAATTATGGACCTCAGTGTCCTCAACTTGTTCAACATGTTGACAGCACAGCATATCCTCCAGTTCGTCCAACCGGGCAACTGGTTGACATCGATCGACCTGCAAGACGCCGATTTTCACATCCCGCTCCATCCGTTGCACAGAAAATATCTGCGCTTCACCTTTCAAGGCAACGTGTACGAATTCTGCATGCTGCCATTTGGCCTCTCGCTGGCGCCCCGCACATTTTCAAAGTGCATGGATGCAGCACTGGCTCCACTCAGGCTGCGGGGTATTCGGATCCTAAACTATCTGGACGATTGGTTGATTTGCGTGCAGTCAAAAGCACGCGCAGAGGTGCACACAAAACAGGTCATAGATCATGTGGCGAAGTTCGGGCTCTCAATACATCAACAGAAGAGCAACTTCGTACCGTCTCATTCCACAGTATTCCTGGGGATCAAACTGAACTCTGTGAGCATGCTTGCCTCACTGTCGGAAGACAGGATTCGGTCGTTGGAGACCACACTCTCCCTATTCAGAGAGGACGCTCTCCTACAGGTCAAACTATATCAAAGGTTGTTGGGGCTGATGGCAGCCGCCTCGAGAATCCTTCCACTAGGGCTTCTGAGAATGCGCCCACTTCAAGCCTGGGTGAATACGCTCAAGGTGCACCCGGTCTGAGATCGGTACCGGCTGGTGCGAGTGTCCAGACAATGCCGGAAGACACTGGAGTGGTGGCTCCGTCCCGGCAATCTGCTCCCCGGATCTCCCCTCGGATCCCCTCACAGAAGGGAAGTGATCACTACAGACGCCTCCAGTCTTGGCTGGGGAGTGGTCTGGAACGGGAGAGGAATAAGAGGTCAGTGGAAGGGACATTGGCAGCAAGCACACATAAATGGGCAAGAGCAAAATATATTTCAATGGTAGGATTATGGTAGATCAGTAATATATTTTAAAAATGTATTAAGGGTTGATTTTTTTAATATGTATTGTACACTGCTTTCAGATGATACTTCTGTATAAAAAGTGCTATAAAATACAAATAAATAAATAAACTAACGTTATGTTAGCCTGTTTAATGATGTGAGTTTCTTTATATACTCAACTATTTATTTTTTTCTCCATATTTGATAAATCTTTTACAGACCAAGAACCAGCTTCAGTGCCCTTTGTGTTATTTAAAAACATGTCACTTATCAGAGCACGTCCGAAAAGTGCATAAAATCACAGCGCCGGCAGAGAAAAAGGCAGTTATGCGAAAAGCAAGGGGGAAGTTAGTGTAAAGCCTTCCAATTCTCACAATATAGTATCTAAATATTGACAAATACAACCTCTAATCACTATTTACAATTATTTTCCAGAATAACTGCACTCTGTGACTGCCCAGTTACTGGCTGGCGTGCCACTCAACTGGTCAGACTGGATAAGCACCTGACAGTGAAGCATGGACTAAAGGCATGTGTATAAATAAATACAAAAATGTCAACAACTATTGAATACTGCTTCAATGAAGTTATGAATATATGTTTTGTTTCACTATTATAGATGAAAAGTGTTCAGTACATTGCCCTTATGGCAAAAGCCAAAAACATAAGGGATAGCTCAAGTTCACATGAGGAAGAGGAGGAGAGGGAGATGAGGAGGAGGAGAAGGATGGAAAACGAAGAGAATGAGGAGGCGGGGGAGGAGGAGGAGGAAGAGGATGGAAGATGAAGAGGCGGAGGAGGAGGAAGAGGAGGCAGGGGAGAGTCAGGGGAGGAAGAGGAAAAGGGGGGAGGAGGAGGAGGAGGAAGAAGAAGAAAACATTGAATTTAAAAAAAAATATTGAAGCTGGAGCGTGTGGTAAAGCAGTTATCAGTAAAGTTACACCGCATGGAGGAGAAGGTTGAAAAAATCCACCACCTTTTTCTTCACAATTGAAGGAAATCCGGTGACAAAGGTGGCAGTCACAAAAGCTTGGCAGCATGTTGGCCTCGGAAGCGAGGTTAAACCAGGGATGTTTAGGTCAGCTGTGGATATTTATGTAAGTTGGACTCTGAGAATGCACTTGTTTACCAATATAGATTTAATGAAGGGAAATTTAATGACTGTGTGTCTTTTTTTTTCTTTGCCAGACCTGGTCAACACACACAGAAGTTGGACGCTGTGTAGTGACACATTACATGGCACACAAAAAAAAAAAGTAGAGGTGGGGTACAATGTGCATGACCATGGTTTGACAAACCACGAACAAGCGTATAATTTAATAAAACAAAGCCTTCTCCCACAAGAGGAGGAGGTGGTTCCTCCACGGTCTCCCTCAAGCACATGCTCGTGAGCCCTTTAAAACCCATAGAATGTATACTGACTGTGCCTCTCAAAAAAAACCTTATCCTGTAAATTGAAGTCAATGTTTAAAATGCACCTCGCTGTATGAATGGTGTCAAGGAGAAAGTTGTAATGCTATGTATATTTCCTGTCTTCAACCGCTGCCCTCTACTTCACCACGTGCCACACCTCTATCCCGACAGTAGTGGCCACAGAAAACGTTAGCCCAGTGCTCTTGGTGAGCCCCTTAAATATTACCATCTCACATTCAAATATGTTTACTTGTAGGTCCAATAAAATTAATTTTGTCAAACAGAAAGTGCAAACTTGTAATGACTGATGTAGCCATCATGTATCTTGTAACTTATGTGCACACTTCTAATCATATGTCTTTTTACTCACTTCAAACAGCTTGCCGGACCCTCGATGCCCTCTTCGACACTCTCCCACCCTGTGCCCCCAACAGTGTCGGTTAAAAGAAATCTTGGCCCATTGCTGTCAGTGAGGCCCTTAAATAGTACCATCTCACATTGAAAGATGTTTACGTGTAGGTCCGATGAGATGAATGTTGTCAGACAAAAAGTACAAACTTGTAATGACTGACGTAGCCATAATGTAACTTATGTGCACACTTCTAAGAATATGTCTTTTCCCTCCCTTAAAGAAGCTGCCATGCAGCCAGCCAACTATTTATGAAGAGGAAGAAGGGTCACAAACGGCACAAGGGTCTGGGGCACAAGAGTCGGGGTCAGAAGGGTCTTGAGCAGAAGAGTCTGGGGCAAAAGAGTCTAGGCCAAAAGATTCAGGGCCAGAAGAGTCGGGGACAGAAGAAAATTCAGAAAAAAAGGGTTGGAGGATGAAAGGTCCCAGTCAGATGATTCCGAGCACAATGATGTGAGATACTGGTCCTAATGTAGCTATGATATCTGTTTAGTAACATGTATACACTTCTAATGGTATGTCCTTTTACTGCTAAGCCCTCTGCCCATGAGGCGGAAAAAAAACAGGAAAGGCAGTAAGTAATTTTTTTTCAGTGGGTGACAAAAACACTGTGCATTTCAAGTTGCATCGCCATTTCTGCCTGATGTATAGTCAATGTGATATGGTTTTCACTCCTCTTTTACCCAACACCTAGTGCACACAGGGTATAAAAATGCATTACACTCCAGTGCTTAAAAACACCACTAAACATGTCCGTATAGTGCATAACTTCAGCACCTAATATGTGATTTTTTGTATTGGCAGATCTTCAAAGTCCTTAAAGCACATCCGAAGTTCTTAAAGACCTGCAAACAAATGGACCTCACAATTGAAAATTTAAGATGCAAAGTAAGAGCAGCAATAGCTAAAAAAAATAATTGCATGTATATATTGATTGATTGATTTTTTTGTTAATTGGGAGTCTATTCCAATGAAGGGAAAAGGAAGTTGCAATAGTCAAGATGGGTGAAGATGAGAGAGTAGACCAGGAGTTTAAAAAGGGAAATGGAGGGGCGTATTTTGCGGATGTTGATTTTGTTTATTGTTGTTGTTTAAAAAATACAGTTATTTATGTAAATAGTTAATTTTTCATTATAATTTCAATGTTTAATAAATGTTGTTCACCTGTTTGGTGTATCAAATATAACCTTTGTCTTTTTTCTTGTGTTAGCAGATACCCACACACATCTAATCCATGTTTTACAAAGTGTTAAATTGTATAATATATGGTCAGCAGTGCAACACCCAGAACTCCATTTAAATGGCTGTGGTGTCAAAGTGACAGTATATAACTGATTCCAGTGTTTGTGGTATGATTCCTGCAAAGACTGGCTTTTAATTTATAGAAAGAGACTGCAATTGGGTTTACTGTAGTATGCTAAACTGAGCATGTAGTAGAGGGTGTCAAACAAGCTGTGAATGGGCTCAGGGTCATATCTCCATAACTCTGGGGCCTAGAACTCTGGTTGAACTTCCTAGGGTCATGTCTGGGGCCCCGCTTTCCTTCGGTGCCACCTGTTTTCAAATGCTACATTATCATCAAATTTTCAAATTTCACCGTGATGGCATGTCAAGGTTAGATCTGTAATAGCCTTTGAGCTCCAGGGTGGAAAAAAAGGCTAAATTGGGGTCCTTTCCAGCTGGGGACACGTTGCTTGGATATATCTACAGGGGCCCCGCGGGGGACCCCCATACCGATTTTCAAGTCTCGGTGACCCCCAGAACCCGAGGTTTAGCACCCTGAAAAATGTCTATGGGAAATTCCATTATAAAATACCTTCGGGGCAATGCCCGCCACCTGGCGGCGGGGTGGCGAACAAACACGTGGCCGGTGTCTTTCTTTAGCTAAGACTCTTGTGCATGCAAAGAGAGCACTGCCAAGTTTGTTGGTCCAGGATTTGTGGACTCATGGGGTACAATGGTGTACTTAAAATGACACTTTTAAGTGTTTTTTCAGCCATGCAACCACGTAGAAGCTCCATTAAAAGGGCTGTAGTATCAGACTAGTAGTCTCTAACAGTTTGCAGTGTTTGTGGGATGATTCCGAGTTCCTTGCCCTAGTGGTGGTGGAGATATGGGAAATACAGGAGACCCCCCCCCTGACCAGGATCCCCTATGGCAGTGGTTCCCAAACCTGTCCTGGAGTACCCCCTGTCCTGCTGGTTTTTGTTCCAACCGAGCTTCTCTCAATAATTTAATTAAACACTCAATTGAAGTAGCGAGTCGCTTAATTAGACTTTTTCAATTGTTTAGCTTTTTAAAAAGTTGGAGATTGAAGTTCCTTATACAATGTTATACTTAACTTAATCTCCAACTGTTTCAAATAATTAAAAAAAGCTCTGATTGTGCAAATTATTAGTTAAATTGAGGGTTCAATTAAGTAATTGAGAGCAGCTCAGTGGGAATAAAAACGAGCAGGGGGTGGGGGGGTACTCCAGGACAGGTTTGGGAAGGACTGCTGTACAGCCTCTCCAGTGCCATGGCTGCAGGGATTGATTTGGAGCAGGGGTGTCAGTCAGTCAGACTCTGGTCCTGGAGGTGCAGTGCAGTGTCTGCTAGTTTTCATTCCACCCAAGTCCTCCTCAATGACATCTTTGTTCTAATTATTTAATTAGCTGGATACATTGAACCCCTAATCTAGGCCCCAAAATATTATTCCAGGTAAATTTAACCTTCTTGAATCAAGCAGGGCACATTTTAAATAATCATCAACTGTAAAATTCTGTGCAAAAAAACCCCTAAAAATGTCAAATTAACTAAATAATTAGATCAATTAAGTAATTGAGAGCAGAAGTTGGAATGAAAACCAGCAAACACTGCAGTACCGACCTACAGGAACGAAGTCTGACATCACTGGCATGGAATAAAATGAACTGGCTTCCCCCTCTTACCCTTTTCTCATATGATAATATAAATGTTACGGGACGATTGGGACACAATATGATAATATAAATGTTACGGGACGATTGAGACACAATATGATAATATAAATGTTACGGGACGATTGAGACACAATATGATAATATAAAGGTTACGGGACGATTGAGACACAATATGATAATATAAATGTTACGGGACGATTGGGACACAATATGATAATATAAATGTTACGGGACGATTGGGACACAGTATGATAATATAAATGTTACGGGACAATTGAGACACAGTATGATAATATAAATGTTACGGGACGATTGAGACACAATATGATAATATAAATGTTACGGGACGATTGGGACACAGTATGATAATATAAATGTTACGGGACAATTGAGACACAATATGATAATATAAATGTTACGGGGCAATTGAGACACAATATGATAATATAAATGTTACAGGACGATTGGGTCACAGTATGATAATATAAAGGTTACGGGACGATTGGGACTCAGTGACCCCCATTTCAACACATAAGTTTTGTTTTAAAAGCTGCTGGCACTGCCTCTTACACAACAGGCTTTAATTTGAATAAATAAAAAACATTAAACAAAATAGCTGCAGAGTGGCATCACATTGACAGCTGACTTCATCAGATAAACATCACTGTAATATATTTCTGAAGTTGAAAGATGTTTGTCACAGACTTGTCTGGGGTCAGAATTCAGATTACTGTCCTGTATTAGAATGAATTGATGAGTTAAAAATACAAGTATCTCAAAAACTGCAAAACTGTAGTTAGTGCATTTTAATAGCCATGGGCCCCGGAGTGTATGAGTATTAAAGTCTAACCACGTTTTTGTTGTTCCCCCTGTAACCGGAACTGCGTTTCCTCTGACATGAGAAGGTCTGGTGGCTTCACCAGAGGACACCTGAGTGCGCTGGTCTTCACCTCTCATGAGTCACTGTTAGGGTTACAGGCTCTTAAAAGCAACTGGCCAGGTCCTCAGATTATTACAAGGAATAATCCTATTCCTTCACTCAACCCAATTCCCAAATCCCAGTTTCCTGACCAGATTTTGGAATCTGGCTGATTCCATGGAGAGACCGGGTCAGGGTGTGTTGGCTGGCGATATCTGATTGGCTCTTAAGGGATGGCTGACCAGTTAAACAGGCACTGTATTATCCCAGCAGTTCCTTGCTCCTTCAGACGAAATGACAGTGGAAGCTTTGACAGGAGAGCCGGCATTCTGGCACTCGGCTTGTATACAGTAGCGAAAACCAAACCATTGCTCTGTTCATGACGTGCTGCTTTCAGGAGGAAGCAAGGACAGCTTTGAGCGGAGGAAGCATATTTAATACCCTGGCAAACCGGTGCTGTACTGGGCCAGTTAAGAGGAAGTGAGCAAGCCCTGTCACAGTCTAACGAGTCTATAATACAGAAGATACAAAAGAGGGGGAGGAGGAGGGTGTGGCAAGCCAAATGATCAATACCTCTAAATCATTTGAAGATTCCTAAATACATTTCCAAGTTTGTTGGTCCAGGATTTGTGGACTCATGGGGTACAATGGTGTACTTAAAATGACACTTTTAAGTGTTTTTTCAGCCATGCAACCACGTAGAAGCTCCATTAAAAGGGCTGTAGTATCAGACTAGTAGTCTCTAACAGTTTGCAGTGTTTGTGGGATGATTCCGAGTTCCTTGCCCTAGTGGTGGTGGAGATATGGGAAATACAGGAGACCCCCCCCTGACCAGGATCCCCTATGGCAGTGGTTCCCAAACCTGTCCTGGAGTACCCCCTGTCCTGCTGGTTTTTGTTCCAACCGAGCTTCTCTCAATAATTTAATTAAACACTCAATTGAAGTAGCGAGTCGCTTAATTAGACTTTTTCAATTGTTTAGCTTTTTAAAAAGTTGGAGATTGAAGTTCCTTATACAATGTTATACTTAACTTAATCTCCAACTGTTTCAAATAATTAAAAAAAGCTCTGATTGTGCAAATTATTAGTTAAATTGAGGGTTCAATTAAGTAATTGAGAGCAGCTCAGTGGGAATAAAAACGAGCAGGGGGTGGGGGGGTACTCCAGGACAGGTTTGGGAAGGACTGCTGTACAGCCTCTCCAGTGCCATGGCTGCAGGGATTGATTTGGAGCAGGGGTGTCAGTCAGTCAGACTCTGGTCCTGGAGATGCAGTGCAGTGTCTGCTAGTTTTCTTTCCACCCAAGTCCTCCTCAATGACATCTTTGTTCTAATTATTTAATTAGCTGGATACATTGAACCCCTAATCTAGGCCCCAAAATATTATTCCAGGTAAATTTAACCTTCTTGAATCAAGCAGGGCACATTTTAAATAATCATCAACTGTAAAATTCCGTGCAAAAAAACCCCTAAAAATGTCAAATTAACTAAATAATTAGATCAATTAAGTAATTGAGAGCAGAAGTTGGAATGAAAACCAGCAAACACTGCAGTACCGACCTACAGGAACGAAGTCTGACATCACTGGCATGGAATAAAATGAACTGGCTTCCCCCTCTTACCCTTTTCTCATATGATAATATAAATGTTACGGGACGATTGGGACACAGTATGATAATATAAATGTTACGGGACGATTGAGACACAATATGATAATATAAAGGTTACGGGACGATTGGGACACAATATGATAATATAAAATGAACTGGCTTCCCCCTCTTACCCTTTTCTCATATGATAATATAAATGTTACGGGACGATTGGGACACAGTATGATAATATAAATGTTACGGGACGATTGGGTCACAGTATGATAATATAAAGGTTACGGGACGATTGGGACACAGTGACCCCCATTTCAACACATAAGTTTTGTTTTAAAAGCTGCTGGCACTGCCTCTTACACAACAGGCTTTAATTTGAATAAATAAAAAACATTAAACAAAATAGCTGCAGAGTGGCATCACATTGACAGCTGACTTCATCAGATAAACATCACTGTAATATATTTCTGAAGTTGAAAGATGTTTGTCACAGACTTGTCTGGGGTCAGAATTCAGATTACTGTCCTGTATTAGAATGAATTGATGAGTTAAAAATACAAGTATCTCAAAAACTGCAAAACTGTAGTTAGTGCATTTTAATAGCCATGGGCCCCGGAGTGTATGAGTATTAAAGTCTAACCACGTTTTTGTTGTTCCCCCTGTAACCGGAACTGCGTTTCCTCTGACATGAGAAGGTCTGGTGGCTTCACCAGAGGACACCTGAGTGCGCTGGTCTTCACCTCTCATGAGTCACTGTTAGGGTTACAGGCTCTTAAAAGCAACTGGCCAGGTCCTCAGATTATTACAAGGAATAATCCTATTCCTTCACTCAACCCAATTCCCAAATCCCAGTTTCCTGACCAGATTTTGGAATCTGGCTGATTCCATGGAGAGACCGGGTCAGGGTGTGTTGGCTGGCGATATCTGATTGGCTCTTAAGGGATGGCTGACCAGTTAAACAGGCACTGTATTATCCCAGCAGTTCCTTGCTCCTTCAGACGAAATGACAGTGGAAGCTTTGACAGGAGAGCCGGCATTCTGGCACTCGGCTTGTATACAGTAGCGAAAACCAAACCATTGCTCTGTTCATGACGTGCTGCTTTCAGGAGGAAGCAAGGACAGCTTTGAGCGGAGGAAGCATATTTAATACCCTGGCAAACCGGTGCTGTACTGGGCCAGTTAAGAGGAAGTGAGCGAGCCCTGTCACAGTCTAACGAGTCTATAATACAGAAGATACAAAAGAGGGGGAGGAGGAGGGTGTGGCAAGCCAAATGATCAATACCTCTAAATCATTTGAAGATTCCTAAATACATTTCGAGATCTCACCAACAATTTACAGATTAATCTAAACAGGGCTTTGAATGAGAGATCTAAAATGCATTTGGAGACATCACTAAATAATCATTTATCTTGACAACGCACATACACATTGACACCTGGCAATCACCAAAAACACTCCTGCCCTCATTTTTAAACAATAACTTTGTGTTGAAGTCATCTAAAAAAAACAAAAAAACCTCAAGCTCCAAAAGTCTGATTCCAGGACTTGTACGTTTCACAAAAAGCGCTGAAACAGAAGAGCTGCAAGGGCGGCTAAAAAAAAAGCCAGCTATTGCCTCAGCAAAGTGTTTATTGTTTAAATGAAATGGAAATGTTCAAATTAACTAGACTTTTAAAATATATATTGAACTAAAATGCATTAAGGAGTTACACAAACTTCTTAGGACTGCAGCCAGATCCGGAGAAAGCTCTCGCAACTCAAACTAAATGAGTAGCTCAACTTATTTTTATTAAGGCAGTGATGGGGAGTATGGGGGGGGTGGGAGTTTTGTAGTTTGTTGCCAATGTATTTAAATGTGTTATATGTACTGTATTTACATTAGTACTGCCATAACTACAGTGGAACTGAAGGGACACACTTTGTTTTACCTGGGAATCAGTTCCAGTAGTTTGTTGCCAGTTTACCGTCATTAACTGCAGTAAACTGAAAGTACGTTTCCCTCCCTCCCGAATGCTAACTAACAATCTTTAAAATCCTCTCTTATTGATTTATTAACACACACTGAGAGACACTCACTCAAGCAGCACTGTATTTGAGGTATCTCGAGTGCTGCTGCACTGACTAGGGTGGTAAGCCCACGATTCTCGGAAATTATTGGTTGTGAAAGGGACTTTTTTTGTGCCTTTGTCTGGAGGGAGGGGAGAGGGCAAGCCGAATGATCACTTACAGATACCTCTAAATCAGTTGAAGATTTCTAAATGCATTCTAAAAAGATCTAAAATGCATTTGGAGACATTGCTAAAGAATAATTTGTCTCGTCTATTGCATATATAGCCCCGAGCAAAATGTAGCAGGGGAATTTGTGCTACTGTTGTGTCAGAACAGATCTACATTCACACAGAAAGGAATGCGCAGAATGCCTGCTGACGATGTGCAAACCACAGTTAGACAGGTGTGAAAGAAAATACAAGGTGTGGCTGTTCATGCATTGCAATTAGTCCCATGCCATTTACCAAATTAAGAACATTCATTTCATATATCGACCAGTGACCACAATTCTCTTACCCAGCAATGAAACATTTTAATCACTGGACTCAAACCTGTATTAAACGACCATTTTAGTCCGGCTTTTATCTGCAATCAATAAACATGCTATTAAAACAACAACAGCAGCGCAGCTCTCTTGTAAAGGAAGAGAGAAGACACGGAGAAACGAAAAGGTCCCCTTGACTGTAGATGAGAGGATTACTGAACTTGGAAAGACACAAAGTTTCAGGGCAAATGCTGACATTTTTGGCTGTTGGAAAGACAGATATACAGAACATATGGGAACAAATATATGTAAGTCTAAAAATATTAATGTTTTCATTCATTTATACAACAAATACTGAATGTACACTTGCATTTATTTTGCTAAAACCCATTCTAGTCTATGAAGGGTGTGAATAATGCTGAAGGCAGCTGGATACATCGAGGCCAGTCAATCGCCCAAACTACTCCTGCAACCAGTTTTTAAAACAATAACTTTGTGCTGAAGTCAGATAAAATAAAATAAAAAACTCAAACCAGCTTTAAAAAAACTGCATCCCGTGGCTCTCAAACATTTAAAACACCTGCAAAAAAACAGCAAGCCCAAATCTGCAGGAAATACGCAGGCCTGTAAACTGTTGCTTTGACAGACCAGAAGTTCACCGGTAAATCCCTTTTCTGGTTGATCAGCTTCTCTCCGTCTACATCTCCGCGTCTTTCCTGATTCCAGCACTTTGTTTCTTTAGCAAAAAGCACAAGTTCTAATGAAAAGCCAGATATTGCCTCAGCTAGCTGTTTACTTTTTAAATTCAATGAAAATGTTCAAACTAACTATAAATCAAACTCAAATGGATGAACTGTTTTTGGGACTACCGATGAAAACTAGCTTAGGCTGAATCGGAATGTGCAACGCATCATCGCATGTTCAATCATGAATGTTTTAATTACACGTGGTCCCAACCAAATAAATGAAATAAAGAAACTAAGGTTACCATCTGGCTCCAGATTAACTGGATGCTTTGAGACAGACCGGGATTTCAAACTTGCCCCTAAACTGACAGTAATTCACGTATAAATGAGCTCCACCTTTGCTGAGATTAATCCTGTGGTGGAATTGCTGTGTGCAGCAAACAATCCCACTGATCAGCTGCTTCTGACCAGATCTTAATGAATGAATAGCTAATCTATCAATAGAGCAGCGGGGTGATGATGAGGAGGATGCTTTGATTGTGTTTTCATACTTGGTGATTGAATATTAACAAACAGAAAAGAAACAGCGACTGGCTGCAATTCATTCAAGTATAATACAATTATTTGATGTGGATGCGGGTATTTAAGCAGCATTATTCATTGTAGTGAAGGATGGTTCATTTACACATTCATTACTTTCAGATTCTGGGCAAGTTTGAAATCCCGGTCTGTCTCACAGCGTCCGGTTCATCTGGAGCCAGATGGTAACTCCTCATGAATTTACTTCTTATGAGTGTAGCCAGCTCCACAGAAAGAAAGTTATGGATTATGATGTTATGATAATTGGGTAATATTGCCCCCCCCCCCCCCCCGCCTCTTTGATAAACACGGGGTAAACAGGCTCCCAGTCACCACTGTAGGGAACAGTGACCCCCGAAACCAGAGTCTGGAACAGAGAGTCCCCCAAAAACACAGGCTCAAAATCACGATCCTGAGAGACAGAAAGAGGGGGGAGAGAGAGAGAGAGAGAGAGAGAGAGAGAGAGAGAGAGAGAGAGAGAGAGAGAGAGAGAGAGAGAGAGAGAGAGAGAGAGAGAGAGAGAGAGAGAGAGAGAGAGAGAGAGAGAGAGAGAGTGAGAGTTTTGCAGTCTGTTGCCAATGTATTGTAATTTAAATGTGTTATATGTACTGTACTGGATTTAAATTAGTAGTGCAATAACTACAGTGGAACTGAAGGGATATTTGTACCTGGGAATCAGTTCCAGTAGTTTGTTGCCAGTTTACCGTCATTAACTGCAGTAAACTGAAAGTATGTTTCCCTCCCTCCCTCCCTAATGCTAACTAACAATCTTTAAAATCCTCTCTTATTATTGTTATTATTAGCTTTATTAACATTATCACAGCCCCCCTTCAAAGGAGACACAGACACACTGAACAGGCTGTCAGGACAGACAGACAGACACACACACACACACTGACCTGTCTCTCTGGGTGGATGCAGGCTGTCAGGACAGACACACACACACTGACCTGTCTCTCTGGGTGGATGCAGGCTGTCAGGACAGACACACACACACACTGACCTGTCTCTCTGGGTGGATGCAGGCTGTCAGGACAGACACACACACACTGACCTGTCTCTCTGGGTGGATGCAGGCTCTAAGGACAGACACACACACACACACACACTGACCTGTCTCTCTGGGTGGATGCAGGCTGTCAGGACAGACAGACACACACACTGACCTGTCTCTCTGGGTGGATGCAGGCTGTCAGGACAGACACACACACACACACTGACCTGTCTCTCTGGGTGGATGCAGGCTGTCAGGACAGACACACACACACACTGACCTGTCTCTCTGGGTGGATGCAGGCTGTCAGGACAGACACACACACACACACTGACCTGTCTCTCTGGGTGGATGCAGGCTGTCAGGACAGACACACACACACACTGACCTGTCTCTCTGGGTGGATGCAGGCTGTCAGGACAGACACACACACACTGACCTGTCTCTCTGGGTGGATGCAGGCTGTCAGGACAGACACACACACACTGACCTGTCTCTCTGGGTGGATGCAGGCTGTCAGGACAGACACACACACACACTGACCTGTCTCTCTGCGTGGATGCAGGCTGTCAGGACAGACACACACACACACACTGACCTGTCTCTCTGGGTGGATGCAGGCTGTCAGGACAGACACACACACACTGACCTGTCTCTCTGGGTGGATGCAGGCTGTCAGGACAGACACACACACACTGACCTGTCTCTCTGCGTGGATGCAGGCTGTCAGGACAGACACACACACACACACTGACCTGTCTCTCTGGGTGGATGCAGGCTGTCAGGACAGACACACACACACACTGACCTGTCTCTCTGGGTGGATGCAGGCTGTCAGGACAGACACACACACACTGACCTGTCTCTCTGGGTGGATGCAGGCTGTCAGGACAGACAGACACACACACACACTGACCTGTCTCTCTGGGTGGATGCAGGCTGTCAGGACAGACACACACACACACACTGACCTGTCTCTCTGGGTGGATGCAGGCTGTCAGGACAGACACACACACACACACTGACCTGTCTCTCTGCGTGGATGCAGGCTGTCAGGACAGACACACACACACACACACTGACCTGTCTCTCTGGGTGGGTGCAGGCTGTCAGGACAGACACACACACACTGACCTGTCTCTCTGGGTGGATGCAGGCTGTCAGGACAGACACACACACACACTGACCTGTCTCTCTGGGTGGGTGCAGGCTGTCAGGACAGACACACACACACTGACCTGTCTCTCTGGGTGGATGCAGGCTGTCAGGACGCCCTCCTCGTCTCAGGGGTAATCAAAGGGCTGCTGGAGCTCAAAACACTGCAGAGGAGAGGAGGGGAGAGAGAGACCTGGAGAGAGACAGAGAGGGAGAGAGTTGAGAGAAAGGGGCAGGGGGGAGAGAAAAGAGAGAAAGAAAGAGAGAGAGAGGGGGAGACAGAGAGGAGGGGAGGAAGAGAGAGGGGGGAGACAGAGAGGGGGAGAGGGAGAGAGAGGGGAGACAGAGAGGGGGAGAGGGAGAGGAAGTTAACATTGTATACAGACAGACTTCCAGACGTCTTAAGAGACAGACACACACTCACAACAGACACAGAGAGACATAGATGGACACACATGCACAGGTACAAGCAGACAGACTCAAAAACAGACACACACACATACAAACAGACAGGCTCACAGAGACACACACAAAAACACGCAGACACACAGACACACAAACAGACAGACAGACAAACATGCAGACACACAGACACACAAACAGACAGACACACAAACACGCAGACACACAGACACACAAACAGACAGACAGACAAACACGCAGACACACAGACACACAAACAGACAGACACACAAACACGCAGACACACAGACTCACAAACAGACAGACACACAAACACGCAGACACGCAGACACACAAACAGACAGACACACAAACACGCAGACATGCAGACACACAAACAGACAGACACACAAACACGCAGACACACAGACTCACGCAGAGACACAAGCACAGGCAGTTGGAATTAGAGAGATAGACACAGACAGACAGACCGACCGACACAAATACAAAGACACACAGACTGACCCTGGTTGAATAGTTCTATAAAGTCCAGGACATTTACTACGAGGCGTCTCATCATGTTGTAGATATCTTAGTCCTGTGGGCTGGGGACCAATTTCAAGAGCTGAGGAAGAGGAGAGAGAGGAGGTTATGCAGTTATACTGTCCAGGGTTTTCTATTCAGTGTTATAGATCTACACTGTGCTGGGGCTTGCTGCACTATATGCAGTTCTGTCCAGGGTTTTCTACTCAGTGTTATATATACACACTGTGCTGGGGCTAGCTGCACTATATGTAGTTCTGTCCAGGGTTTTCTATTCAGTGTTATAGATCTACACTGTGCTGGGGCTAGCTGCACTATATGTAGTTCTATCCAGGGTTTTCTATTCAGTGTTATATATACACACTGTGCTGGGTGGTAGCTGCACTATATGTAGTTCTGTCCAGGGTTTTCTATTCAGTGTTATATATACACACTGTGCTGGGGGTAGCTGCACTATATGTAGTTCTGTCCAGGGTTTTCTATTCAGTGCTATAGATCTACACTGTGCTGGGGGTAGCTGCACTATATGTAGTTCTGTCCAGGGTTTTCTATTCAGTGTTATATATACACACTGTGCTGGGGCTAGCTGCACTATATGTAGTTCTGTCCAGGGTTTTCTATTCAGTGTTATAGATCTACACTGTGCTGGGGCTAGCTGCACTATATGTAGTTCTATCCAGGGTTTTCTATTCAGTGTTATATATACACACTGTGCTGGGTGGTAGCTGCACTATATGTAGTTCTGTCCAGGGTTTTCTATTCAGTGTTATATATACACACTGTGCTGGGGCTAGCTGCACTATATGTAGTTCTATCCAGGGTTTTCTATTCAGTGTTATATATACACACTGTGCTGGGTGGTAGCTGCACTATATGTAGTTCTGTCCAGGGTTTTCTATTCAGTGTTATATATACACACTGTGCTGGGTGGTAGCTGCACTATATGTAGTTCTGTCCAGGGTTTTCTATTCAGTGTTATATATACACACTGTGCTGGGGCTAGCTGCACTATATGTAGTTCTGTCCAGGGTTTTCTATTCAGTGTTATATATACACACTGTGCTGGGGCTAGCTGCACTATATGTAGTTCTGTCCAGGGTTTTCTATTCAGTGTTATATATACACACTGTGCTGGGTGGTAGCTGCACTATATGTAGTTCTGTCCAGGGTTTTCTATTCAGTGTTATATATACACACTGTGCTGGGGCTAGCTGCACTATATGCAGTTCTGTCCAGGGTTTTCTATTCAGTGATAGATCTACACTGTGCTGGGGGTAGCTGCACTATATGTAGTTCTGTCCAGGGTTTTCTATTCAGTGATAGATCTACACTGTGCTGGGTGGTAGCTGCACTATATGTAGTTCTGTCCAGGGTTTTCTATTCAGTGTTATATATACACACTGTGCTGGGGGTAGCTGCACTATATGCAGTTCTATTAGGTTTTTCACTCACCTCAATATCTCTGCTGTGAAGCACCTGTTCAGGTCTGTCTCCAGGTAGCTCCTGTTCTGCTTGGTTGCTCTCGGATTGGCTAGCAGTGTCTGAGCTCTGAAGCTGCGCCGGTGCAGAAAGGGGGCGTCACCCTGCCTCAGCCACTCCCTCACCAGACAGACTCCTCCCAGCTCGTCACCGTGGGTACCGCCGGTCACAACCACTCTGCTGAGAGGTCGGGAGGGAAAGGCAGTGGAATGTTTCATCTGAGGAGAAGAGGGGTGTGCGAAAATAAAAAACACATCCATTTTATTTAAATTTAATAAAAACAAAAAGTCAACAACTATTATATGTAACAAAAAAAAAAGAAATACAGGCACCAGATCTGAGGTCAATTCATACACGCACTCATACAATATCCATAGCTGATCAATGCACCATGCAGCAGTTCCATACATACTGTAGCACCACCATGGGAATCAATACATGCATACATTCCCCACAGTTGCTTTCACGTTTTTTTTAACTGTGGGAGGAAACCGGAGCGCTCGGTGGTGAAAAAAAACCCACGCAAACACGTTGGGGGAACATGCAAACTCCACACAGACAGACAGACTCTCATTTAAGAGGTTCAATAAAGCAATTGTGAGCAGCTCCTCAGTTGGAACAAAAACCAGCAGAGGCACAGACAGACAAACAGACAGGAGGGTCCCCAGGACCAGGACTGGGAAACACTGTACCAGATATACAGAAAGATGTTTCAGTGTGACAGACTGACCGAACTTTGACCTAGTGACCTCTGACCCCAAAAATAAAGTTTTGGGCTTAAAAGCTAACTCGTTATACAGGCAGAGAGATTGTTATCATTTCCCATTTGAGCCGAATATCCTATTAAAAATGCACTGCACAGTTTACAGTCATAGTAAAGTACAGGGAAGCATTGTGAAGCACAGAGAGAGGGACAGTGGTAAAGTAAAGCACAGGGAAGCATTGTGAAGCACAGAGAGAGGGACAGTGGCAAAGTAAAGCACAGGGAAGCATTGTGAAGCACAGAGAGAGGGGCAGTGGTAAAGTAAAGCACAGGGAGAGAGACAGTGGTAAAATAAAGCACAGGGAAGCATTGTGAAGCACAGAGAGAGGGACAGTGGTAAAGTAAAGCACAGGGAAGCATTGCGAAGCACAGAGAGAGGGGCAGTGGTAAAGTAAATCACAGGGAGAGAGACAGTGGTAAAATAAAGCACAGGGAAGCATTGTGAAGCACAGAGAGAGGGACAGTGGTAAAGTAAAGCACAGGGAAGCATTGTGAAGCACAGAGAGAGGGGCAGTGGTAAAGTAAAGCACAGGGAAGCATTGTGAAGCACAGAGAGGGACAGTGGTATAAAGCATAATTAAAAACAGGATAAGCCTTATAAACAGCAAAGTGTAATGAAACACAATGAAAGTTTGATAAATCAATGGAATGCATTGTTAAGCACAGAGATATGGTGCAAAAAATATTCATTGGTTATTTTATAAGTTCTGCAGTTTCCTTCCTACCAGTTTTCGCGTTGTTTTTTCCTTCAGAATTAACTGCCTGCCCGGAACTGTAAAATCACCGGTTTTCGCTGCAACACGGAAACAACACCGCATTGGCAGACAGCAAATAGGGCAATACCTGGCTTCACACATATACTTAACATTGGAGTAGCAGCCATTTTGGTTGAGGATAAAATAACCCGCATTACAGAAAATATCCGCAAGATGGCACCTAAGGACAGATAATTATTGCAGCAACTGATAACTTTTTACACAACTTTTTATTGTTTTCCTCTTACGATACTATGTATCGGTGTATTCAATTCAACCCCCTTCACTATTATTATATTATATAAAAACAGAACTGTGTGATTGAACACGGCCTTTCAGATTTGAACGTAATCGCGCCTGCGAAACAAACTGCCACATACTGGAGAGAATACAATCGCTACAGAATTCGGGACAAAAAAAAAAGCTACAATAGGGAACAGGGTGCAAGCCCACTGAGGTGAGGCATACACTGGACTAGCTCCCCTCAAAACAATATTTGTTAAGATCTCAACTAAGCAAAAAAAAATAGTTTTTTGGTGGTTTTGTGTCGTGAAGTTAATTTGGACAACACAAAACCAGCACAGCACAAAGTAACAGGCCAGGTATGGTTTAGTTCCGTTATGGTAAGGGGAGGGGGGTCTATGTGACGTCACTCGTGTTACTTGTACCGCTGAATTTTGGAACAAGATACGGAGGTGAAAGTTCAGGACCTGGAAGGCCGAGATGCTTCTGGTTTTCATTCCAGTTCAACTCTTAATGACCTAATTGGGTTGATTGGAACCACTTAACCTTTCTTTCCTAGGACCGATACAAATGGTTAAATTGGTCCAATCAAGAACCCTGACCTATACCATCCTATACCATCATTGTGTATAACATCAACGCATCAATATGTTAAATTATAGGGCAATAAAAACATTTGGCCTATACCAGAGGTCAAGAGGAGCCCCAAATATAGTTTTATTTTATCATAGTGCTGATGTAGATAAGCCATGCTATAGGAATGAGTCATTATATAGTTCATCTCTACATTCAAACGTTTCACTTTGAAACTTGAAAAGTACATTTTAACTCACAGCTTTTAAACAGTCAGAACTATAATCTCAAATAACAAACAGAAAGTCTTCATTCTAACCAGGAAGCACACTGCTCCCTTATTGCAGGAGATCGCTTCAGAAACACACGAGCGAGCGGTGACACTAAGCAGTTTTATTACACAGGAGAGTTACCCGTAGAGGTAACGTTCCAGCCCATTTCCACCTCTGAATACAATTATTATTATATTTCCTAGCAGACACCCCCCTTCTCCAGGGCGACTTACAATTATTACAATATATCACTTTATTTTTACATACAATTACCCATTTATACAGCCAGGTTTGTACTGGAGCAATCTAGGTAAAGTACCTGCCTGCTTGCTCAAGGGTACAGCAGCAGTGTGTGCCTTCCCCCCACCTGGGTTTGAACCCACAACCCTCCGGTCAGGTCAGGTCAGGAGTCCAGAGCCCTAACCACTACGCCACAGTGCAGCCCTGAACTATCTTATTAATACAATGCTATCTAGTGCACTATATCTACTAGAAACAGTATCATGGTATATGAAATAAAAAGTACAATGCTATTAGGATCAAATTAAACAATACAAATTCAGATGTTTTTGCAGTTGACAGCTTTCCATTCAAGTTGAGGTCTGAAATGAGAAATCTGGGTGTAATCTTTGACAGATATCTTTCATTTGAACCTTATAATAGAAAGATAACCAAAGTATCCTTTTTTCATTTAAGAAATATTGCTAAGCTAAGGTACTTTCTCTCCATGCAAGGTGCAGAGAGGTTGATGCATGCTTCTATAACATCCAGACTAGATTACTGCAATGCTCTGTTCTCTGGTATTCCCAGATCAATCTTATCTCGACTGCACCTTGTGCAGAACGCTGCTGCCAGGGTCTTAACAAGAAGTACGAGATATGATCACATTACCCTAGTACTGGCAGCCCTACATTGGCTCCCTGTAAAGTTCAGGGTTGATTTTAAGGCTATGTTTATTACATACAAAGCATTAAATGGCTTACATCCCTCGTATTTAAATGATATTTTAATCCCATACACACCTATACGACCACTGCGATCCCAGGACGCAGGATGGCTTACTGTCCCTAAGATTTTTAAAATGAACACAGGAGCTAGAGCATTTGGCTTTAGGGCTCCCGAACTATGGAATCAACTGCCAGTTTCTGTAAGGGAGGCACCAACTGTAGCGTTTTTTAAAACCCGATTGAAGACATATTTTTATAATCTGTCGTTCATATTTGAAATGTTATTACCTTGTATTGTACTGCATTTTATCTGTATAGTTTTGCATTTTTATATTTATTGTTGTTGTTTTTTGTGCTCAACAAACCATTGCTGTTTTGTTCTGTTGTGAAGCGCCCTGTGACAGTTTATTGTGAAGGGCGCTTGTGGCGGAGTGTCCCGCCCCTTTGTTTATTGTTGTTTTGATTTATGTGTTAATGTGACGGCGAAAGCCGTCCTTTATTATTATTATTATTATTATTATTATGTATTGTTTGGCTGGACGAGCGAGACGCCGTCCGCCAGGTTATTGTTTTTATTTTTAAAAACCTTGTGAGGATGCGTGACTGATCAGCTACTGATTATTTAACGAGCTGACAGTCACACATCCTTATTAATCCCGTGCAGACTATGGCCGAGGGGTAATAAGGTAATTTAATTAATAGCTAGTTAACCCCTCGGCCAGAATATAAAAGCCTGTAGCTGTCTGCGCTCAAGGTGTAAGAGATGAGATGTAAGTTTGGGGGGAGGAGGGAAAGGGAAAGGAAAAGGAAAGGAACAATTGCTACATGTGCTGGTCACACAACCAGCACACTATTTGTTTACTATTTGATTGTTTGGCCCTTGTGCCCTTTTGTTTTGTGTTTGTTTAAATCTTTTGAGTATTGTTTAATAAAACGCTGGACGCCTTAGCGTCTCAGTTTGCCCCGCCATTCCTCACTGTTTGGAGTCTGTGTTTCTGGTCTGACGTCACCACTTCAAGCCACCCTTTCACAGTGCTATATTAAATAAAGATTGATTGATTGACCTGCACTTTTTGTTCACAGATCTTTACTGCCATTCAAATATCGCCAAATTTACATTGTATACAGCAGAGTAATATGTTTCGATATGTATCCACAAAGGCTTTAACACAAACTCTTAAACTATTATTACTGACACGTTTCTCTATGAACAATAACATGCAAAGTTAACTCCACAAGGCCCATTCCCATAGCAAATACTGTGGTTTGCTCTGTTTATTTTACATCTCTCGCTTTAGCTTTTAACTGCTGCTGCTGTTGCGTACCGGATAAAGAGAAACATTGTTTTAATTTAGCGGGGATGAGAGAGAGAGAAAACAAACTAGTAACACTGCTACTACTAGAAACTAAACGCAGTGGAAGTTAACAAACTGAATTCGAATGCGATCAGACTGCAGGCAGAACGAAATGCAGGTTCAACTAGAATCAACAGAGAGCAATGCTGCACAATGCTGTTTGTAACTCAGCTCATATATGAGGGTGAAAAAAACATTATTTGGTAATTCGTGTTTGATTAAGAAAGAAAGAAAGAAAGAAAGAAAGAAAGAAAGAAAGAAAGAAAGAAAGAAAGAAAGCGAATTGGCTCATAATATGTTTAAAACAAAACAAAAAAAAAACAGACACCCAACAAATACGCTGCAGATCTCGCCAGCTCCCTGTATTATTATTATGATCTCAATTCAATGTTTTTTCATAAGTAGTGCATGGTGCGTAGGCAGTTAGCGCTGTTGCATGCCTGCCTGCCTCACAACCCTAGTGCCCTGGGTTCGATTCCCCGTCTCTATTTCTTTCTCTGGGTGTCTGTGTATGGAGATAGGATTTATTTAGCATTTAATCATCATTATTATGGTGTATGCTACACAAAATCTCCATGATTGCTATGTGGAGACTTTCTTTCCAAGTGCAAAAAATGTCAAAATTGAACTTTAAAAGATAAAGATTCCTGATACTTGCTCTTTTGCAAAAGCTCCATATTGTAAACCCCTTCAATATAACACCCCTGCACTTTGTTCACCACACAATGGCTGGCTTTCATTAGTATTAAAACACCTTCTACCTGGGACAGTGAAACACACACACGCACACGCAAAGAGAGGGATCTGTAGTTTTGCATATTCGGGAGGGTCTATATTATAAAGTATAAGAGCAAATAATCTGAATGGAACTCAACTCACCCCTTGAGTGTTTGAAGAGTCTGCTGGACTGCATTACAATTGACAGGTAAGTGCAATTCCAAACTCCGCAGAGACATGCTACAGCAGTGGTTCTCAACCCTGGTCCTGGAGTACTTCCCCCTGCCTGCCTGCCTTGCTGTTTTTTGTTCTAACCGAGCTGCTCTCAATTACTTCATTGAACTAATAATTTGCTTAATTTGAGTTTGTTTTATTGTGTATCTTGGTGGTGGCCAGCCCTGGTCCTGGAGGTCTGGTGTCCCTCCTGGTTTTTGTTCCAACCGTGCCCTAAATTACTAACTAGACCAATTATTACCAATTATATTGGATCAATTAAGTAATTTAGGGCACAGTTACAACAAAAGCCAGGGCTGGGCACCGCTGGCCCTCCAGGACCAGGGCTGGGCACCGCTGGCCCTCCAGGACCAGGGCTGGGCACCGCTGGCCCTCCAGGACCAGGGCTGGGCACCGCTGGCCCTCCAGGACCAGGGCTGGGCACCGCTGGCATTGCTTTATAAAAAGTTGGATCATTTAAGTTCCTCATACAATTTTTTTTTATACTTACCTTGAAATCTCTCCCAAGTTTTTATGAGTTCAGTGAAGTAATTGAGACCAGCTCAGTGGTTTAAACATAAACCTGCAGAGCAGGAGGGAAGGCAGGCAGGCAGGCAGGCAGGGAGGCAGGCAGGCAGGGAGGCAGGCAGGCAGGGAGGGAGGCAGGGAGGCAGGCAGGCAGGAAGGCAGGGAGGCAGGCAGGCAGGAAGGCAGGGAGGCAGGCAGGCAGGCAGGGAGGCAGGCAGACAGGCAGGGAGGCAGGCAGGCAGGCAGGGAGGCAGGCAGGCAGGCAGGAAGGCAGGGAGGCAGGCAGGCAGGGAGGCAGGCAGGCAGGCAGGGAGGCAGGCAGACAGGCAGGCAGGCAGGAAGGCAGGGAGGCAGGCAGGCAGGGAGGCAGGCAGGCAGGCAGGCAGGCAGGCAGGCAGGGAGGCAGGGAGGCAGGGAGGCAGGCAGGCAGGCAGGGAGGGAGGCAGGCAGGCAGGCAGGGAGGCAGGGAGGCAGGCAGGCAGGAAGGCAGGGAGGCAGGCAGGCAGGAAGGCAGGGAGGCAGGCAGGCAGGCAGGCAGGCAGGCAGGGAGGCAGGGAGGCAGGCAGGCAGGGAGGCAGGGAAGCAGGCAGGCAGGCAGGGAGGCAGGGAGGCAGGCAGGCAGGAAGGCAGGGAGGCAGGCAGGCAGGGAGGCAGGCAGGCAGGCAGGGAGGCAGGGAGGCAGGCAGGCAGGGAGGCAGGCAGGCAGGCAGGCAGGGAGGCAGGCAGGCAGGGAGGCAGGGAGGCAGGCAGGCAGGAAGGCAGGGAGGCAGGCAGGCAGGGAGGCAGGCAGGGAGGCAGGCAGGCAGGCAGGCAGGGAGGCAGGGAGGCAGGCAGGCAGGGAGGCAGGCAGGCAGGCATGCAGGCGAGGAGGCAGGGAGGCAGGGAGGCAGGGAGGCAGGCAGGCAGACGGGGGGTTGTTGGGTTAACTCCACACAGTCTTACAAAATACGGGGCTTGAAGTTTTCTGTTTTTATTTTTGATCACTATTGTGATGTCCATATACAACTAAAGTAGCTGATTATTTTTTTAATTTTTTAATTCATTTTTAGCATTACAGGGTTCCACACTCTAAATGAATAGGAAACATATTGAATCATATATATATATATATATATATATATATATATATATATATATATATATATATATGAAGGGCTCAAGGACTAAAAACAGTTCACCATCACATGTAAGCAGCAGAGGTTAACAGCATGCAGTCATTTACAGTGCATTTCACAGCATGCAGTCATTTACAGTGCATTTCACAGCATGCAGTCATTTACAGTGCATTTGATCATTTCAAGGCTTAAAAACAACTATTGATTACAGGTTTAAAAGGGAGAGAGAGAGATGTAAAATAAACACTCAAAACATCAAGCCCTACATATATTCATTCTTTATTTTTTTAGTTCTTTCTTTTATTCCTTGCCTGTTTTCTCTTTCTTTCTGTTATTCTTGCTTTCTCTTTTCTTCCTTTGTGCACTGATTAATCTACCAGTTAATCAAGTAAAGCCCATATATTTTGATTGAGCGACAGCCCTGCTTGCTTTCCTTCCTTCTTTTTCTTTCTTTGTCTTTCTTTCTTTCTTTCTTCTAAAATCAATACATATGGTCACTATATACATGTTCCTAAGAGTATCTAAACTAACAGGACAGTGAAGAAGATGGCTCCATCTCTCTTGAAATTCTGCTTCCTTCTCCTATTGGCCGCTCAGTTTGTGGCCCCTCAGTGGTTTGTGGCCCCTAAACAAGTAAGTTTGTAATTTCCCTTCCTAGGGACCCCCTTCCCCCCGTCTGTCTGTCTGTCTGTCTGTCTGTCTGTCTGTGTGTCCCCTCAGGCCCCTAAACCGGTAAGTTTGTAATTTCCCTTTAGTGTTCAATTCACCACATTAAAAAAGAATAGCTTAATAACACAATACAGTACAAACAGGAACTGTCTTCAGTCCTAAATAAAGAGCCAGTTTAACTAAGAGCAAGTACAATATATATATATATATATATATATAGTCAAACTCGTTTACAACATACCTGGTATATAACGTACACTCTGATATAATGTACCTGTATCGTGGGCCCAAATAAATGTCGTATTAAATCCTTTTTAAAAAGCTTGTTTATTGCATACTCTTATGGTACATGCTTGCTGTTATTACGCACGCAAAACGATGGCACGCAGCACGTCTGTGCGGCGGATATTACGTGCTTGCTGTTTGAGCGTTGCTCTTGATTACAGTTCATGTACTGTATTAACATGGCGAGAGCTAAACGAGTGTCTCTCTCACTCAAGGATAAACTCTACATTATCAGTGAAATCAAAAAGGGACGAAAGCAGGCACAATTATGTAGTAAACTGGGGTTGTCAAAAAGCACTGTGAATACGATATGGAAAAGTCGGGAGAAAATCCAGTCAGTGATTGATTCTTCAGTATGTGCACCTGCCTGTAAACAGGTGCGCACTTCGATGTACGCTGAATTAGAAGACACGCTTCTCAAGTGGTTTAAACAATAAAGAGATGCATTAGTACCATTAGTACACACAAGCGATTGATGTTGTTAAATGTTTTGTGATGAGCCATTCCAAACTCCGCAGAGACATGCTACAGCAGTGGTTCTCAACCCTGATCCTGGAGTACTTCCCCCTGAGATCAGTTCATGGACTCAGTAGTTAAACTTGAAGAGCTAAAGTTTAAAAAGATCTTGATGACACCAGATCTGCGTTAGTCCTCCGACAGCGTAACAGGTCTGGTTGGCTTCACTGTGTGGGGCTTGCAGTGTGACAGAAAGCTGGCGGTGAAATAATTGCTGATTCAAAAAAAAAAAAAAACATGTCTGTTTATGCAAGTAGGAGATTTTGTGTGATCATTATGACTTTTTCCACTGGTCAAAATGTACTGTCCAAGAGTGGCGGCCATTTTGTTTTTCTATTTTCAGAATTCTCCAATAGTGATGGACTTCGCAAAACAGTCCCTAGATGATCAATATGAAGGCTGCAGAGACAAAATGTTACAAAAAGTGCGAGAAGTTTACCTGAAGAAAGAATTGAAAAACAGCGAGAACTTTAGAAAGGCTTGGTCTATGGCTAAAATTGCAATGAAAAACAAACCTCTCAAAGGCCTGACGCCAGAACAAGCCACGGCTGTCTACGCTTACTCCACCAAACACATTTACACCGACTTCAACACAGCGGTCAGAAACGGAGGCGGAAAGAATTACAAGGCGTTCCCGTTCAAGGCGCTGCATTTTTATTTAACCGATGCCCTGAAGAAGCTGAAAACCAAATTTAAAAACTGTTATCATGTGTACAGGGGCGTTTCCAAGCCCACAAAAGTGAGCTTGGGTCAAATCATCCGCTTCGGTCAGTTCACCTCCACTTCACGAAGCCTAAAGGTTGCAACAGGTTACGGGACGGCAACTGTGTTTGTTATGAAAACCTGCCAAGGCACATCGATCAACGATTATTCGTGGTTCATTAAAAACGAAGAGGTTCTGGTGCCGCCATTCGAGAGGTTCCAAGTGGTGGCCGTCAACGGGAATCAAATCAACCTGAAACCACTGCCAAAAACCAAAAGCATTTATAACTGTCTGGCAGGTAAGGAGAGATAGTTGGCTGTGTTGAGCATATGTGTGTGTCAGTGTGTGTAGGAGCTATAGCCTGGAAATCGCTGATTTGAATACGGGCTATGCCATCGCTGGCTGTGGCTGGGACTGTGGCTGGGACTAAAGCTTGAGGGCTCTTGTCTTTGCCTCTCCCGAGTCACTGCCAGGGGGTTGCAGCAGCAGCAGCAGTGATGAGACACGGTCTTAAAACAATTGGGCATTCCAAATTGGGGAGAAAACAGGGGTAAAATAATTGCTGATTCCAAATAAAACAAAAATGGTAACTAGTAATTGCATTAGTTTTGCAGGTTTTGTTTGAGAAAGCTTAGCGTTACTTGAACAGTTTTTGCATGAATATAGTCTGTGTTTCACATTGCTACCCACTTGTCATTTATTTCTCTTTTTCATTGCAGTGCATAAAGGAAAGACACACGGGTGATGTCAGAGTTGAGTCTACAGTCACGTGACACGAGTCATGTGACCAACGCAGGCTGCACAATACAGATATTCAATCTAAATTCATTCATTGTGGGCCATTTGCTGTGCGCTGTATAAACCATTTCAAACAGATGGAGAGACACAAATTGACTTGTTTTTTTTTGTTGTTTTTTTAAGTCAAAGACTTGGCAGCTTTTATAAGAGCAAAGCTACATTCAGAAATAGAGGGTCAGTGTTTGAATGTTCAGAACATGAAATGTAAAAAAAAAAAAGAAAAAGCATTGTATGGAGTCTCTCTCTCTCTCCGTGGCTTTTGATGTGGTCTTTCTTTCGTTTTCTTTCTGCAATAAAACAGCTTTTTGAGCATCATTCAAAAATCACTTGTGCGTCTGTGTGGAGTTATTACTTTAACTATAGAGCATGATCTGGCATTCATGCACTTCAGGGGTGGGAATATGACTCCTATTGCACAGCAGTTTCAACGAGTCTCCCTATTGCACAGCAGTTTCAATGAGACTCTTATTGCACAGCAGTTTCAATGAGACTCATTTCACAGCAGTTTCAATGAAACTCCCTATTGCACAGCAGTTTCAATGAGACTCATATTTCACAGTAGTTTCAATGAGACTCCTATTTCACAGCAGTTTCAATGAGACTCCTATTGCCCAGCATTACACTCAGTTATTCTTAAACCCAATTATTAAAAAAAAGGACTGTTATTTAAAATGCTGCAGTTATTAAAATGTCGCGATTGCTTTCCGTTTCTTCATTCCAATTTGTAAACTGACAACAAAGTAACATTGGGATGATTCAGAACCCATTGTAGCTGTTTCACAGAAAATACCTGCAATTGAAACCAATTTTACCATCTGCAATCGTACAATCATCCATTTACTAATCTCTTCAGTATTCATACACACTTTGTATCAGTATTCAAATAAGCATTAACTGCAGGTTTCTTTCTTTACTCATATGTTATAGCTCCGATAATGAAATACACCAAAGAGATGGGTCTGTAGTTTTGCATATTCGGGACGGGGCGGGGTGGGGTCGATTGAAGAGGAATTCAACTCACCCCTTGAGTGTTTGAAGAGACAGGCTGCTGGACTGCATTACAATTGACAGGTAAGTGCAATTCCAAACTCCACAGAGACATCCTACAAAGTTTCTATTGGTTGTAATTCAGGGGTCTGATTTTAGGGTTTTACCCAGTTTAATTGGATCTGCATTCAGGGTTAAACCTGAAAACTCCCTGAACAGGCAGCAGGACTGTGTATGAACTAATAAACGCAGGCACAGTTAGCTGCGATTCAAATACAACGCATACAAAAAGAGCTTTTTTTGTTTCAAACGATCTCCAAATGATTTCATTTAACAAAATCACAACCTGATTGATCACAGTGAAATTCTTCCAGATGTTAAGAAATGGATAATTTAATGCTGTGCAAAAGTCTTAGACATTAGGTTAACTTAGACATCTTTCTTTGCATGTTTCTACTCTTTGCATCGTTTATCTGATCCTTGCTGTTCCTCACATCAATTTAAAGGATTTTTAAACAACTTTCTATTGGTATACTGTATATGAAAATAGCACAAATGTACTGTATGTTATAACTCCTGAAACCAGAACTCAAAACCAGAAGCCCTAATTATAGATTTTTTATATATATATTGTAACAGCCCGGCACTCACTCGGGTTCGTTGCCCCTTTAAAAGTACGACCCAGGACACAAGAAATGGAGTTTTCAGCGCTGACGCGCTAATATTTTAATAAACACAAAATTAAAACAAATACAAAACAAACACCTAGCTCCTCTTGGAGCGCTTACTACACAAGTTCTTTTCCCTCACTAACTTGCAGGACGGCTAAGCCATTTACCTGCTAACACAAACAAACTTAACACAGCACTTACTCTTAGGACTGCTCGGAAACAGAGCACGTCTTCTGTCTCCTTCTACTCAGCAGCCACGTACAGCCAAGCTGCACGTCTTATATACCCTGCACCTGACATTAATTTACAATATATATCTGGTGCGGGTGATAATTAAACAATAAACAATTAAACAAAATAATAAAACAATTAAACAAAATGTGCATTCCGCACATGATTCTCTCGCAGGGAGGTTTTAACCCCCTCCCTGCTGTTTCTCATAACCCGCTATTTCACACCCCCCCCCCCCCTTGTCTTTACAAGACACAGGCCACGAGACGGCCACCTCCTCCCTTAAAACCTAACCACCCAACCTCAAGTCCATCATTGTCCTTTTCCGCCCTTTTCCACGGGCGGACTTGAGGGTGGATCGGTCCACATCCCGGCCCCGCCAGGTAAGGACCACTCACCGGCGACAAGGGGACCCAACGGTTCGACAGGGGCTACCGGAGCGTAGGCCGTGGCACTGGAGGATGCAGCAGTGGACAGAGATCTTCCCCTGGGAACCGGCGCAGCGATGTCCGATCACCCAGGGGAAGCGAAGCAGCGAACAGGGGGAGCAACAGCGACGTCTGGCAGCAGCCCAGCGACGTCTGGGTGCTCGGGGAGAGCGGAGCAGGGAACCAGGGGCAGAGCTGTGTCCAGTGTTGCAGACTCCTGGGCTCTAGTCCCAGCACAGGGAGGTCCAGGAAGACCGGCCGGGTGTCCTGGAGCAAGGGGTGAGAGACTGGACGCAGCGGTGCCGGACTGGACCGTAGGGGTGGTGGTCGGGGCTGTGGTGGAGGTATGCTTTTCACCTCCCCCCTGGGCTCCGGAAGCGGCGGCTCCTCCCCTCTGGGCTCCAGAAGCGGCGGCTCCTCCCCTCTGGGCTCCAGAAGCGGCGGCTCCTCCCCTCTGGGCTCCGGAAGCGGCGGCTCCTCCCCTCTGGGCTCCGGAAGCGGCGGCTCCTCCCCCCTGGGCTCCGGAAGCGGCGGCTCCTCCCCTCTGGGCTCCGGAAGCGGCGGCTCCTCCCCCCTGGGCTCCGGAAGCGGCGGCTCCTCCCCTCTGGGCTCCGGAAGCGGCGGCTCCTCCCCCCTGGGCTCCGGAAGCGGCGGCTCCTCCCCTCTGGGCTCCGGAAGCGGCGGCTCCTCCCCTCTGGGCTCCGGAAGCGGCGGCTCCTCCCCCCTGGGCTCCGGAAGCGGCGGCTCCTCCCCCCTGGGCTCCGGAAGCGGCGGCTCCTCCCCCCTGGGCTCCGGAAGCGGCGGCTCCTCCCCTCTGGGCTCCGGAAGCGGTGGCTCCTCCCCTCTGGGCTCCGGAAGCGGCGGCTTCTCTCCTCTGGGCTCTGGAAGCGGCGATAGCAGCTCCTCCCTCTCTGGCTCGGGAGACTGTGGAGCTGCGCTAGCCTGCTCCCATTTCTGGAGCAACAGCTCTAACTCTGTTAGCTCTCGCTCCTGTCTGTTCGGCGGTGCCAACCCCATCTCGCTCATCTGTCTCTCCCATGTCGCTGTCTGCTCTACCTGCGCAGCAGTATTGCGGTTGATTCTCGCAATTAACTCCTCGATACTCTCCATTTTTAGGGTCGTAGGGGCGCCCACACACTCTGACACCATATGTAACGGCCCGGCACTCATTCGGGTTTGTTGCCCCTTTAAAATTACGACCCAGGACACAAGAAATGGAGTTTTCAGCGCTGACGCGCTAATTTTTAATAAACACACTGTGGAAGGGTGGTGGGTAATTCACTGACACAGGACACAGAGAGATGAGTCTGAAAACACCGCACAGGTGCCCAGTTTTATTAGAAGCTGATTTTTGGTTCAGCCCGCAGAGGGCGCTGTTGGCTGTGGCTTGCCGTACCAGCTATGGTAGCGACAGAGCCACAACTATACCAGAGCGGTACAGGGTACAGAGGTTAAAACAAAACAAAACACTAATCAAAAGGCGAAAGGAACAGGGAAAACAAAACACAGTAAACAAAACTACAAAATAAAGAGTGCTGCGCTGGGCAGCTTCACCCCGACCGTCGCTACCCGCACGGTCCAGGTCTCCGTCCTACTCTAGCAGCTCCCTCAGCCTGCTATACACTTTATCGGGGCCTGCCCAAGAGTTCTCCCCGCTACCGCTAGTTCTTTGGTTTCTTTCTTTTATTATTTCTTTGTCTTGCTGGGATTTTTCCTCCCGGCTAATTGTCCTCCAGCGCTTCCGCACGCCGGTTACATCTCCGTGGGCAGACCTGAGGGAACAGCAGAATGAAACTTATAGGGTCAGCAATTCTCCCAAGACCCGCCTCCCAGCCACTCGGAGAGAAGGAAAGTTCGCACACCCACTCTCCCCCCTCTCCGTGTCACCGCCATGCCTGACAGGTGGATATTGACGAGCTGCTGCCCTCTCCCTGCAGCACTATGAACACGCCAGAAGAGTCAGCACAGGTCTCCCCCTGTTACACACACAAAAATAAAATAAACAGAAATAAACACCTAACTCCGTTTGGAGTGCTTACTAAACAAGTTTTTCCCTTACTACCTTGCAGGACAGCTAAGCCGTTTACCTGCTAACACAAACAAACTTAACACAGCACTTACTCTTAGGACTGCTCGGAAACAGAGCACGTCTTCTGTCTCCTTCTACTCAGCAGCCACGTACAGCCAAGCTGCACGTCTTATATACCCTGTACCTGACATTAATTTACAATATATATCTGGTGCGGGTGATAATTAAACAATAAACAATTAAACAAAATAATAAAACAATTAAACAAAATGTGCATACGCACATGATTCTCTCGCAGGGAGGTTTTAACCCCCTCCCTGCTGTTTCTCATAACCCGCTATTTCACAATATATATATATATATATATATATATATATATATATATATATATATATATATATATATACATTTGTTTTTTCTAAGAGTATCTAAACTAACAGGACAGTGAAGAAGATGGCTCAATCTCTCTTGAAATTCTGCTTCCTTCTCCTATTGGCCGCTCAGTTTGTGGCCCCTCAGTGGTTTGTGGCCCCTAAACAAGTAAGTTTGTAATTTCCCTTCCTAGGGACCCCCTTCCCCCCCCGTCTGTCTGTCTGTCTGTCTGTCTGTCTGTCTGTGTGTCTGTCTGTGTCTCTGCTGGATTTTGTTCCAACCGAGGAGTTTAATTCACTGAGCCCTTAATTTGAACTAATACAATTTGCTTAATTGGAAATGTTTGAAAATTGTTTAGGTTGGGAGATTTCAAGTATATTTTGTGATCACATCGTCATGATTTATGCAACTGCACAAAATCTACACAAAACTGCACAAAATCTGCTGTCCATGAACGGCGGCCATTTTGTTTTTCCTATTTTCAGAATTCTCCAATACCGATGGACTTCTCAAAACATTCCCTGGATGATCAATATAAAGGCTGCAGAAACGAAATCTTACAAATAGTTCAAAAGGTTTACCTGCCTAGAGAACTGAAACAGAACCCAAAATTTAATTCCGCCTGGTCCAACGCAAAATCGGCAATGAAATCCAAATCTCTGGGATATCTGACTCTAGAACAAGCCACTGCCATCTACGTTTACACAATGCCAGGCGTTTACAGTGACTTCAACACAGCGGTCAGAAACGGAGGCGGAAAGAATTACAAGGCGTTCCCGTTCAAGGCGCTGCATTTTTACATAACCGATGCCCTGAAGAAGCTGAAAACCAAATTTAAAAACTGTTATCATGTCTACAGGGGCGTTTCCAAGCCCACAAGCGTGGGCAAGGGTAAAACTGTCCGCTTCGGCCAGTTCACCTCCACTTCACGAAGCCTACAAAAAGCCATGCATTTTGGATCCGGAACAATTTTCCACATGCGCACATGCCAGGGCGCATCGATTCAAAGTTATTCGATGTTCCCAACTGAAGACGAGGTGCTGGTGTCGCCATTCGAGAGGTTCCGAGTGGAGGACGTCAACGGGAATCAAATCAGACTGACACCACTGCCAAAAACCACAAGCATTTACAACTGTCTGGCAGGTAAGGAGAGAGATGTTGCGGCAGGCCATCTGGCTCAAAAACGCAGGAAGTTTAGTTTGACTTTTAACTCTTGATTGCAGACTATCAAGTGGCATATCCAGTAAAGGCAATCTGCTGGAGTGCAGGATGCGCCCTATAGGAGATCGCTGGTTCGAATCCGGGGCTATGCCATTGCCAGCTGAAGCTAGGAGGTCCCAGGGGGTGGCAAATTGACCAAGTGTAGCTGGCCTTATTTTGCTTTGTGTAATTTATTTTTATTTTTTTAAAGAATCAGTCCTGGATTAGTCATTCACCAACAGCTGTTTATTGAGTCTACCGTATCATACGGCCTGTCTGTTTCAAGGCAAAAGTAAAGAAGAAAAGGATGAATTAAGTGGCCCTCCTTCAATACCACACCTACATACATCAAAGGATCAAAGGAAAACAATTAATTTGCTAGACAAAAATAATAATATAAAACAATATATACATCCATAAAGAATAACGGTTATTACTTTATACAGTGTTCATTCACACACACACACACACATTTAAATGTGAACTGCACGCGCATCATACCGCTAGAGGTTGATTTATAAATATACTTTTTAAATGTTTTCTCATTGTAATTTTCCATTTTTACATGAGAACATTTACCAATAAACATAATTATTGTATTCTATATACATTGGTATTTATTTGCGTTACGGTTTTATTTTCTAAATAGATTCGAGAACAATAATAAAAAATAAAGACTAAAAACAAAGCTTTCCCTCCACATATCACAGTATACAAACACTATAATAACGATATGTACAATAAGTAAACCAATTTATATAATAATAATAATAATAATTTCCAGACAGAGAGCGACGTGGAAAAACAACCTCCCTACGCCAGGTACATTACAAACTGGGCAGCAGGTCATTACAGTGACAGCGGTTTCTTAGATTGCCCGATTGGCTTCACAGCTGGCTTGCAGTGTGAAAGAAAGCAGGCAGCTCGACTTGACAGCTTGAAGCACGTTGTTGTTTCGGAGGACTGAAGCTTGAGTGCGCTTGTCTATGGCAAGCCTTTTTAACATCTAATCCTCAATTGCTGATATCAGCAATTTTAATAGTGATATCAGTAATGTATTGCTGATATCAGCAATTCTATTTTTGATATCAACAATTCTCAATGTTATTTTTTGATATCAAAAATAGAATTGTTGATATTGGAAAAATAATTGTGGATATCAACAATAGTACCTTTTATTTTGATATCAACAATTGTATTTCCAATAAACAATTCTATTTTTGACATCAAGAAAACGATTACAATACTGATATCAAAGATAACATTCGTGAGATCAATAATACCATTCTTGATATCAGCAATTGAGGATTATATGTTAAAACGGCTTGCCATACTTGTCTGTCTTCATCTCTTCAAGCTGAGTCACTGCAGGGGGAGTGGGGGGGAGGTTGCAGTGGTCAGACAGGCTCTTTTAAAGTAATTGGGAATTCCAAATTGGGGAGAAAACGTGGTTAAAATAATTGCTGATTCCAAATAAAACAAAAATGGTAACTAGTAATTGCATTAGTTTTGCAGGTTTTGTTTGAGAAAGCTTAGCGTTACTTGAACAGTTTTTGCATGAATATAGTCTGTGTTTCACATTGCTACCCACTTGTCATTTATTTCTCTTTTTCATTGCAGTGCATAAAGGAAAGACACACGGGTGATGTCAGAGATGAGTCTACAGTCACGTGACACGAGTCATGTGACCAACGCAGGCTGCACAATACAGATATTCAATCTAAATTCATTCATTGTGGGCCATTTGCTGTGCGCTGTATAAACCATTTCAAACAGATGGAGAGACACAAGTCTTTAAGTCAAAGACTTGGCAGCTTTTATAAGAGCAAAGCTACATTCAGAAATAGAGGGTCCGTGTTTGAATGTTCAGAACATGAAATGTAAAAAAAAAAAAAGAAAAAGCATTGTATGGAGTCTCTCTCTCTCCGTGGCTTTTGATGTGGTCTTTCTTTCATTTTCTTTCTGCAATAAAACAGCTTTTTGAGCATCATTCAAAAATCACTTGTGCGTCTGTGTGGAGTTATTGCTTTAACTATAGAGCATGATCTGGCATTCATGCACTTCAGGGGTGGGAATATGACTCTTATTGCACAGCAGTTTCAATGAGACTCCTATCGCACAGCAGTTTCAATGAGACTGCAGTACACTCAATTCTTCTTAGATTATTAAAAAATAAATAAAAAAATAGGACTTTTATTTAAAATGCTGCAGTTATTAAAATGAGCTGTTTCACAGAAATTACCTGCAATGGAAACCAATTTTACTATCGGCAATGGTACAATCATCCATTTACTAATCTCTTCAATATTCATACACACTTTGTATTAGTATTCAAATAAGCATTAACTGCAGGTTTCTTTCTTTTCTCCTATGTTATAGCTCTGATAATGAAATACACCAAAGAGACGGGTCTGTAGTTTTGCATATTCGGGACGGGGCAGGGCAGGGGCGATTGAAGAGGAATTCAAATCACCCCCTGGCTCTGGAGTGCCACAGACAGACCCTCCTGGTTTTGATTTACCCAGGCCCCCTTAATAAAGGAATTGATTGAATGACTTTTCAATTGATTCAAAGGTATTTGACAATTAAAGATGCCTAGAAAACAACAAGCTGCAAGGCTGAATTAGGCAATAATTACACTGAAGCCAGAACGAAATGAATCAGGAGAGACCAATGCTGCACAATGTCGTTTGTTAAATCAATCAAGATGTATATGAGGGTAAAAAGAAACTAGTTATTTTGGTAATTAGAGTTTGATTAACATATCAAAACATGTTTAAAGGGACGTCGTCACAGGGTGATTATCAAAAATAAAAACTCAAAACTAGAAGCCCTAATTTATATTTATTTATATATATATTTTTGTTTTTTTTCTAAGAATATCTAAATTAACAGACTGTCTGTCTGTGTCTCTGCTGGGTTTTGTTCCAACCGAGGAGTTTACTTCATTGAGCCCTTAAATTGAACTAAAATAATTTGCTTAATTGGAAATGTTTTAAAATTGTTTAGGTTGGGAGATTTCAAGTATATTTTGTGATCACATCGTCATGATTTATGCAACTGCACAAAATCTACACAAAACTGCACAAAATCTGCTGTCCATGAACGGCGGCCATTTTGTTTTTTCTATTTTCAGAATTCTCCAATACCGATGGACTTCTCAAAACATTCCCTGGATGATCAATATAAAGGCTGCAGAAACGAAATGTTACAAAAAGTTCAAAAGGTTTACCTGCCTAGAGAACTGAAACAGAACCCAAAATTTAATTCCGCCTGGTCCAACGCAAAATCGGCAATGAAATCCAAATCTCTGGGATATCTGACTCTAGAACAAGCCACTGCCATCTACGCTTACACAATGCCAGGCGTTTACAGTGACTTCAACACAGCGGTCAGAAACGGAGGCGGAAAGAATTACAAGGCGTTCCCGTTCAAGGCGCTGCATTTTTACATAACCGATGCCCTGAAAAAGCTGAAAACCACATTTAAAAACTGTTATCATGTGTACAGGGGCGTTTCCAAGCCCACAAGCGTGGGCAAGGGTAAAACTGTCCGCTTCGGCCAGTTCACCTCCACTTCACGAAGCCTACAAAAAGCCATGCATTTTGGATCCGGAACAATTTTCCACATGCGCACATGCCAGGGCGCATCGATTCAAAGTTATTCGATGTTCCCAACTGAAGACGAGGTGCTGGTGCCGCCATTCGAGAGGTTCCAAGTGGTGGCCGTCAACGGGAATCAAATCAACCTGAAACCACTGCCAAAAACCAAAAGCATTTATAACTGTCTGGCAGGTAAGGAGAGATAGTTGGCTGTGTTGAGCATATGTGTGTGTCAGTGTGTGTAGGAGCTATAGCCTGGAAATCGCTGATTTGAATACGGGCTATGCCATCGCCGGCTGTGGCCGGGACTTTCCAGGGGGCGACGCAATATTGGCCAAGCGTTGCCCATATGGGGAGTGCTGAAGTCGGCTGGGTAATCCCTGCCTCACTACTGCTGGCTGTCTTCTTATCACTGGATCTGCGCGAGTCCTCCGACGGCGTGATGGGTCTGGTTGGCTTCACTGTGTGGGGCTCATAGTGTGGCAGAGAGAAAGCGGGTTGATGACAGCTTGAAGCTGCTTTTTTTGGCTTCTTTTTTTCATTGCTTTACATTGAAATACTCTTTGTACAAATTCAAGGGGATTGTGACCATTCCCTTATCAGCTCAAGTGTCACATCTGCAACAAAAAGCATTGACAATGCACAGCCAAAAAAAATGCTCCAACACCCCAGCCCTGGATCTGCAATGCCTGCCTGTGGCAATGTGCCCCGCCCCTGTGTGCATATTATGTGTTGTATGTTGCGTGCGTGTGTTAATGTTGGTGTATAGATTGGTACACGGGATATAAACGGGTCTGTGTTTCACGTGTGATTTAAAAAGTGTAGATTTGTATTTAGGCACGAGGAGGGCACAAATCACTTCACGTGCTGGTTAAATGAAATTTATAATTAAAGTTCGGGAGGAGGGTCGGACACCAATCTCCGCATCACCAAATTGAATCATTCAATTTACACATTAGCTAATTTAAATTGTTAGCACTATAAATACCCTCTTCACTTATCTCTCAGTTGCATTTTGATTTCATCGTACATGCACGCATCATGGTCTGCATTCTGGATTATTCCGTTTCGACGGATGACGATCTGTTTGCTGTTTCCCCGGAGCCGAGATCCACGCAACCAGTTCAACCAGCCCTTCCCGGGCCAACTCCACCACAACTTCGGTCGGCAGTATTACCACTCCAAACATCTCTGCCCAGATGTCAGCTTCTCCTGTCTGCTGTGGCTCCCGCCTGGCCACTCGTTCCTCCGCAACTCCTGAAATCAGAGACTGGACGATCTCCCGGATCCAGCTTTATCTTCGTAGCAACAACATCCCATTCAAATCTACAGCACGTAAGGAGAATTTGTTTACTTTATTTCATCCTTCCCGTCGCAGGCGCTATGACGTCAGCACTGATCGTTGCTTTACCCAGTGTTGCCAAGTATCACGACAAAACAAGCCCAACCCATGTCAGTATGGGTGTTTTTACAAATTCCAACCCACGACTCAAGAAGCTAGCCCAATTTCCGCGTATTATAAGCGGACTTGAAACACCTCGCCCGCACCGACTGCATCTCCACGAAGCGCTTCTACTACCGGAAAAATCCGAAAGCAGGACCATCGCACCTGTCAATCAAAGGCTCATTTAGCAGTTCCTGAGCATTCTGGCTCCAACTATAACCTTTCAGGTTACCTCCCCTCACTGCAGGCGTCCAGCAGGCCCCTGCAGTGACCTCTTTGGCCACTATGGTCGTCCAGCAGGCCCTCATAGTGATCCTTTCTCTGTGAAATGCTTTTCTTTCTGCGCTTCAGCAGTTTTGAGCATTTGTTTCCAGAGATTGTTTTTACAGTTAGGAGCGGCTGCTCCCGCGATCTATCCTGGGGGTTTCGACACCCGCCACTGTTGTATAATATGCATCTGTAACCTTCTGGTTACACCCCCTCATCACTGCAGGCGTCCAGCAGGCCCCTGCAGTGATCTCTTTGGCCACTATGGGCATCCAGCAGGCCCCCATAGTGCTCCCTTCACCTCCAACTATAACCTTTCTGGTTCCCTTCCCTCACTGCAGGCGTCCAGCAGGCCCCTGCAATGACCTCTTTGGCCACTATGGGCGTCCAGCAGGCCCCCATAGTGCTCCCTTCACCTCTAACTATAACCTTTCTGGTTCCCTTCCCTCACTGCAGGCGTCCAGCAGGCCCCTGCAATGACCTCTTTGGCCACTATGGGCGTCCAGCAGGCCCCCATAGTGCTCCCTTCACCTCTAACTATAACCTTTCTGGTTCCCTTCCCTCACTGCAGGCGTCCAGCAGGCCCCTGCAGTGATCTCTTTGGCCACTATGGGCGTCCAGCAGGCCCCCATAGTGCTCCCTTCACCTCTAACTATAACCTTTCTGGTTCCCTTCTCTCACTGCAGGTTCCCTAACCTTTCTGGTTCCCTTCCCTCACTGCTCATCTGCAGTTTTGAGCATTTGTATCCAGATATTGTTTTGCCAGATTTGTAATAACTTCATTGATGGAACCTGTGCTATTCTGCCTGTAACTTCCTTCATTTCCGCTCACCGTAACTCCACCACACCCAGCATCAACAGTCCCTCACGAAGATTGCTCCCTGCAATATGCAAATCGACCATGCCATATTCTTAACCAAAATTGCTGGGAAAAACGCATGACTGACTAAAGCCAATATATCAAACACATTTAAAATCATGCCCATTGAGCCTGTCCTCAGGGGATTGTATTTTTTATATTTCCACTTTTCTGTCCGGTCCGGTCCCCCCCCCCCACTAAACGCAATCTTCTGTCCCTCCTAGGCCATTTAAACTACATGGGAGCATGGGAGGATTTGCAAACAAGAGGATGCCATTCAGCCCATCTTGCTCGTTTGGTTGTTAGTAGCTTATTGATCTCAGAGTATCATCAAGAAGGATCAAGAAGGATCCCAGGGTGTCGGCAACATTACTAAGTTGGTTCCAGACCCTCACAATTTTCTATGTAAAAAAGTGCCTCCTATTTTCTGTTCTGAATGCCCCTTTGTCTAATTTCCATTTGTGACCCCTGGTCCTGGTTCAAAAAGTCTCCTGGGTTGACGTTGTCAGTACCTTTTAGGATTTTGAAAGCTTGAATCAGATCACCGCGTAGTCTTTGTTCAAGTCTGAATAGCTTCTTTTCTTTTGGCCTGTCTGCATACGACATGTGTTTTAAATCCGGGACAGTTCTGGTCGCTGTTCTTTGCACTCTTTCTGGAGCAGCAATATCCTTTTTCTTTTAATGAAGTGTCCAGAACTGAACACAGTATTCTAGGTGAGGTCTTACTAATGCATTGTACATTTTTAACATTACTTCCCTTGATTTTAAATTCAAAACTTTTCACAATATATCCGAGCATCTTGTTGGCCTTTTTACAGCTTCCCCACATTGTCTAGATGAAGACATATCTGAGTCAACATAAACTCCTAGGTCTTTTTCAAGGATTCCTTCAATTTCAGTATCTTCCATATGATATTTATAATGCACATTTTTCTTGCCTGTGTGCAGTACTTTACACTTCTCTATTAAATGTCATTTGCCATGTGCTTGCCCAGTTCTGAATGCTGTCTAGATCATTTTGAATGACCTTCGCTGCTGCAACAGTGTTTGCCACTCCACCTATTTTTGTGTTGTGTGCAAATTTAACAAGTCTGCTTATGTCACAGAATGACAATTTTAGCGTTTCCAGCCCAGTCTCTAATTTTGTATTGTTTGTATTTTTAAATAACGTTTTTTTATTATTATTATATTATTGGTTTATCACATATTTAACTTTTGTTTTTGTTGTGAGAACACTTTATTACTTTGTTATGAAGCACATTTATTTATTTTTTGTAAGTTAAGTTACTCACCTCGTTTTTTTGTTTGTATTACACGGAGCACTGTGACTGAGGAGAAGCAGAAGTGTGACGTCATCAACCCGCGCCTTTATATAGACATTTCCTGTTAGATTTTGGGAAATGTAGTTTTTGGGCTAGTGCTAGTGCCAATTAGATATTGGGTGTCTGATTGGTTTTGAGCAGGAATAGGAGTGGCCAACTGGGTTTATAAGCAGCACAGCATGAATAGAACGGAGAGACACACCAGGATACAGAAGGAGACGCACCATGGATACAGAAGGAGACGCACCATGGATACAGAAGGAGACGCACCATGGATACAGAAGGAGACGCACCATGGATACAGAAGGAGACGCACCAGGATACAGAAGGAGACGCACCAGGATACAGATGTCAGGATACAGAGGATGAGAACTGGGGAGGAGAATTCTGGTGCACCTTGGGATTGCTGATTGAAGTACTGGAATACTGGAGTACCGGAACTGGAGCTGGAACTGGGATTATGGTTTGAGGCTGCATTGGATTGTGTCTGCTACCTAGATTACTGGGTGTATTAAGCAAATCGTTGGGTGATGGAAATTGCGTGTGATTTTATAATTGTCAGCAACTTTAGTTGTTACAGTGGACCCTGGTGTACCCTTTCTTCCTATTTGTATTGATTCTGATTGGAGGTGCTTCTATTTGTTGTGGGATTTTAGATATGTCTTGGTTTTATTTGACCTCCTTTATATTGTCACTGTTTCACTCTACCTAGCAAGGTGCGATTGAGAACTAAGCGCTGTTGGAACAGATTATTGCTGCTGTGTTTTCTTTCCTTCTCTTTTCTCCAGGAGAGGGCACATGTTAATGGGGGACTGTCCTGGTTGTGGTACGGAAGACAGGGATTTTGTGGAGCTGGGAATACGCTGTTTACCTGCCCCTGAAGACTCGAGTGGAGATTGAGCAAATTGAAGCGATAGCTCTTTAGTTATTACTGGAGGGCTTTATTAATTTTATTTTGTTACTTTGCTCCCTAGTCACTGTAGTGGGGGGTTTTTAATTTGTTACTTTACGCCCTAGCTATTGATATGGGTGTTATGTTTTGGGTTTTTATTTTGTGATTTTTACTTATTGGTTTATTGTGTTGTTTTAATAAACCATTTTATACCGTGTAATTTGTGTCTGCCTCTTGGTGTGGTTAGCGTTTTGTGGTGGTTCCCAACTAGTTACATTTACAAACGAACCTGTGTTCACTTGTTTAAAATCCAGGTCCTGGTGCCTGACCATCACCAGGTGGCGTAGTTGGCTACTAATAAACCAAAAGTTTACTATAAATAACATATTAGATTAAGCAGTCTCGTGCTTTGACGACTGGTGACACTTACTATTCCATAATCTAAATCATTATGTAGATTAGGAATAGCAGAGGACCTAATACTGATCCCTGTAATACACCACTGGTTACCTTGCTCTATTTTTGATGTCTCCTCTAATCAGTAATTACAGTTGGGTGCGGCTGCTCCCGCATTCCCCACCCCCCATCACTGCAGGCCCCTGCAGTGACCACGCTGGCCACTATGGGCTTCCAGCAGGCCTCCATAGTGCTCCCTTCTCTGTCAAACGGTTTTCTACCAGCTGTGAGCTTCAACAGGGCCCCACTGCCCCCTTCTATTCCTTACCTCCGCTGTCTTCCAAATGTAACCTTTTAGGCTACCCTCCCCTCACTGCAGGCATTCAGCAGGCCCCTGCAGTGACCTCCCTGGCCACCATGGGTGTCCAGCACGACCCCATAGTGGTCTCTTCTCTGTGAGATGCTTTTCTTCTTTCAGCTTACCGGCAGTTTATTCAAACACTTTCAAAACCATTCCCATTTCTTTGAATATCAGTCAGGGCCGCAATACTGCATACTCTGGAGGCCTTCTGTTTTCTACATGTTAACTACTCCCTAATCCACGTGCATGCATTTCCTTGAATCCCTACTGCGTTCAATATGAGAAATTAATCTTTTATGTGGGACTTTGTCAAAAGCTTTCTCGAAATTTAAATAAACCATGTCATATGCTTTGCAATTTGTACGCAATGAGGATAAATCCTCGAGGCAGAGCTTTTATCTCCTACCCTCTCTCTATTTGATCCTTTCTGTCGATTCCCTCAATGATGTCATACTTATGGTTTGGTTCCTTTTTTTTCGCAAGGAACTCCGCCTGTGGGAGCTCCTACTAAAAGAAAGGAATGGCAGTACTTTCTTTTACGACAACTGTCTCCTGCTGCACAAAGACATTCAGCCGTTCAAAGATGCAGCTCTCTCTCTTGGCTTTGGAGGATACTACAAGGGAAAATTGGTTTTCTGCTCCATGGCCCAACGAATTCAGCATTATTCCTATAACCGATCACTCCTCGTCATTGCGCAAAGTGTGTCCATTTGCTGTAGCCGCACTCCTTTTGGGGGTCTTCCTGGGCTCAAAATCCATTCTTCTCCACTCACAATTCACCTTCAGTCTAAATCTTTAACAAGATCGTTCATTCTCCCACCATATAATGAGAATATTCAGAAGGATTACCTGTTTATCTGTTACTCATCAGTTCATTTCCAGAGCTCAACACATTCTCGGCCACCTGAATATAATTGATTCTCTTTCTCGTTTCCAAATGCAGAGATTCAGAGCATTGGCTTCCGAAGACGACCTCCTGCAAACTCAGATTCCTCATTTTTCAGACCTGACATTCATGTGAGCCACCTGCTGCATTCCCTGATTTCTGCAGGCTCTAGAAACAACTCTTCTCAGCATCACTCCCCGCTCACTGCAAATGTACCGGTCATCCTGGAATTGCTTTAAAATTTCACTTTGCATTCAACATTCCTTTCCATCATTTTCAGTGCCCGTAGTGTCATCCTGTTTTATGTCCCTTAAGAACAGAGCTATAAGATTTGAATTTCCGGCATCAAGTTTTTCTACAAACTCAACTCAATTTCAGTGTCCCAGCTCTACACTCTGCAACTCACAAATTTCACTAATCCTGAAAGGGCTTCAACTATCAGAATCCTGCTTGCCATCAACGTACTCTCTTGGTGCCTCTCATCTGCTCCAGCTACTCCTGCCTGTTTTAGATAAAACCTTACAGATCTTTCTCTTAGCCTTCTTGGGTTCCCATAGGTGCTGGGAGTCTACATCGCTCTCAAATTCAACCCCCAGATTCACCCCTTAATCTCTGACCTAGCAATCCCCTCATCTGATACTCTTTCCTTCCTGCTCAAAAGAAGTAAAACGGACCAGGAAGATTAGAGAAAGCTTTTCAATTTTGTTTATAAATTAAACTCCCATGTTGGCCATATGACCCCTTTCTCTCTTGTCCATCTCTATCTTTCTCAGGGCGCATCACCCTCAGGCCCGCTGTTTATTAACGAAAACTGAACAATCGTCACCCAACATTTGTTCTTCTTTCACCTGATTTATTTCCAGGTCCGGATTCGCAGCTGAGCAGTTTTCCGGTCCTTCCTTCAGAATCGTAGCAGCTTTTTCCCCACTGAGTTCCAGACTCTCTTATCAAACGGTTAGGTCGTTGATCCTCCGGTGCTTACCAAGTTCACATTATAACAAATATTATGGAGCCTAAAAATGCGTTTACAGAAATGTGCTCTTAATTGTTAGTAGCCTGCCTGGAGGAAGGGCAATCGAATCAGCCATGGATTCCCAGAGGTTTATTTCCCAAAAATGGGTGTTGTTTTCCTCTCCTGCGTGCTGATGATCATTTGTTAAAGGTTGGCTAAACCTTCAAGTGGGCTATATTCAATTCTAATTGTGGCATTGAGACCGGCTTGTTCTTTTTGGGGGTCTCAGCCTCGTCCAGTTGGCCAGGCAGCGAACCCTCAAACCAAGTTAGGTTTGATGCCAAATGAATGTGTATATACAGCATACTTTTCTGTTAAATCGCATACTCCGCATTCTCTACAATAAATATTTGTACTAAAACATTTTGTGATTGGTGTTTGTCCCGAACTACTGAAATATTCATTGGTAATTTTATAAGTTCTGCAGTTTCCTTCCTACCAGTTTTCGCGTTGTTTTTTCCTTCAGAATTAACTGCCTGCCCGGAACTGTAAAAACACCGGTTTTCGCTGCAACACGGAAACAACGCCGCATTGGCAGACAGCAAATAGGGCAATACCTGGCTTCACTCCTATACTTAGCATTGGAGTAGCAGCCATTTTGGTTGAGGATAAAATAACCCGCATTACAGAAAATATCCGCAAGATGGCACCAAAGGACAGATAAATAATCCGATCCCAGGTCAGGCTGGGCAGTTGCTGTCACTGTTCCTGGAATCTTTATGTTTTTGTTTTGTTTTGTTTCTCTCCTCTCGTTCTCGCTCTCTCCTTCCAACACCCCACCCTGAGTGCCGAGAGCTGCAACAGGTGACCATCTCCTTCTGCATGAGTTTTAATTATGTTGTGGATGGGGCTACCCATCCACGCTAAACAAAACAAAATCGGCTACGCCGTCAAAATACAAACAATGAAACATACGGCACTCGCCGACATAAATACAATAAATCATAATAAACAAAAAACAATAATCTGCACAGGGGCGGAGGGGACTCCGTTCTAAAAATAAACAAAACAATGTACAGGGCTGCTCGCCCTGTTACAAACCCGCATTACAGAAAATTTCCGCAAGATGGCACCAAAGGACAGATAATTATTGCAGCAACTGATAACTTTTTACACAACTTTTTATTGTTTTCCTCTTACGATACTATGTGTCAGCGTTTTCAATTCAACCCCCTTCACTATTATTATATTATATAAAAATAGAACTGTGTGATTGAACACTGCCTTTCAGATTTGAATGTAATCGCGCCTGCGAAACAAACTGTGACATACTGGAGAGAATACAATCGCTACAGAATTCAGGACAAAAAAAAAATGCTACAATAGGGAACTGGGTGCAAGCCCGCTGAGGTGAGGCATACACTGGACTAGCTCCCCTGAAAACAATATTTGTTAAGATCTCAACTAAGCAAAAAAAAATAGTTTTTTGGTGGTTTTGTGTCGTGAAGTTAATTTGGACAACACAAAACCAGCACAAGCGCAGCACAAAGTAACAGGCCAGGTATGGTTTAGTTCCGTTATGGTAAGGGGAGGGGGGTCTATGTGACGTCACTCGTGTTACTTGTACCGCTGAATTTTGGAACAAGATACGGAGGTGAAAGTTCAGGACCTGGAAGGCCGAGATGCTTCTGGTTTTCATTCCAGTTCAACTCTTAATGACCTAATTGGGTTGATTGGAACCACTTAACCTTTCTTTCCTAGGACCGATACAAATGGTTAAATTGGTCCAATCAAGAACCCTGACCTATACCATCCTATACCATCAATGTGTATAACATCAACGCATCAATATGTTAAATTATAGGGCAATAAAAACATTTGGCCTATACCAGAGGTCAAGAGGAGCCCCAAATATAGTTTTATTTTATCATAGTGCTGATGTAGATAAGCCATGCTATAGGAATGAGTCATTATATATTTCATCTCTACATTCAAACGTTTCACTTTGAAACTTGAAAAGTACATTTTAACTCACAGCTTTTAAACAGTCAGAACTATAATCTCAAATAACAAACAGAAAGTCTTCATTCTAACCAGGAAGCACACTGCTCCCTTATTGCAGGAGATCGCTTCAGAAACACACGAGCGAGCGGTGACACTAAGCAGTTTTATTACACAGGAGAGTTACCCGTAGAGGTAACGTTCCAGCCCATTTCCACCTCTGAATACAATTATTATTATATTTCCTAGCAGACACCCCCCTTCTCCAGGGCGACTTACAATTATTACAATATATCACTTTATTTTTACATACAATTACCCATTTATACAGCCGGGTTTGTACTGGAGCAATCTAGGTAAAGTACCTGCCTGCTTGCTCAAGGGTACAGCAGCAGTGTGTGCCTTCCCCCCACCTGGGTTTGAACCCACAACCCACCGGTCAGGTCAGGAGTCCAGAGCCCTAACCACTACGCCACAGTGCAGCCCTGAACTATCTTATTAATACAATGCTATCTAGTGCACTATATCTACTAGAAACAGTATCATGGTATATGAAATAAAAAGTACAATGCTATTAGGATCAAATTAAACAATACAAATTCAGATGTTTTTGCAGTTGACAGCTTTCCATTTAAGTTGAGGTCTGAAATGAGAAATCTGGGTGTAATCTTTGACAGATATCTTTCATTTGAACCTTATATTACACTTGAAAACCCCAGAGATGTACCCTACTTAGCTCAATCCAGACGGTTGTCATGCTGATGCGCTGGGGAGGCCGCACTTTGGTTGATCCCCGGAGCCAGCATCGCAGCCGTTGTGTGTGCTGATGCGCCAGGGAGGCAAAATAAGCTGATCCCTGGAGCCAGCATTACACTTCAGCCATCAACACCAGACAGAAGGATATCTACATCATCATATGGAAGGAAACGTAAATGGATGGAGACACATATGGATCACATTAGTTTACTGTAAAGCTACGTCTTAGTTGGTGCTTATCTTGGCGAGAGCCGAATTCAAATCAGCATGAAGTTTTAACATCTACTCTCGTGTAATGGAAATCATGAAGATCTGGATACGTCCAGTGACTGCTGTGAATAGTGCAGCTGGCAACAAGGGAAAGACCTTGTGACAGCCTGGAGAGACAGCTGACAGGAGGAAAGAGACCCCATTGGGGCTGGTAAGGGTTAGCTACCCTTGTCGGCAGTATCCAGCTCTGTGTTTACAGGATGCTGGAGACACCCGCCCAAGGCTTCTAAGAAATTAAAGAGAAAAATACCACTAGAGTCTGCGAGAGCGGGGGCGGAAGATGACTCAACGTTGGACAACACGGTTAACGACTTAGGAACGGAAACGGATATGAGTATGGAGAGTACTTCACAAAAGACTAGTTCAAGATCTGCAGTTAACAAAGACATTGAACTCCAGGTTTGTGTCTGCGGCTGGAGCAAGGCGACAACGGTCAGGGGTTTGAAGATTCATCAAGGGAGAATGAAATGCTTGAGGGAGAAGGGACAAGGGCCTTGCATTGATCAGTACTTCTTATGAAGTCAGTCAAGTCAGTAGAATGAAATCCAGCGACAGGAAGCAAACCACAGTTTGCAGGATATCAGCACCCCTGTCATAGATGTGAGGAGGACTTGCATGGACACAGTTAGTGATGAACCTAATGATCCTTGTGAACCCGGTCAGACAAACCAGCATAAGAGAGAAAAGAACCTCAACGGGCACAAGCCTGGAGTTAAATGGCCAAGAGCTTGTGAGAAAACTGCATGGGACACAGTAAACACAGATCTCTGCGTTGCATTGGAAAGATTAAGTGGAACAGTTGAAAAGAAGCTGGATACATTTGGGGACATCATCTACGCATATGGAAGTGAGAGGTTTGGAGTTGAAAAAAGGAAGGAAAAAGTACAAACTATTCCTGGAAAGTCTAGACGGCAGCAAGAGATTGAACGCTTAGTTAGAGAAAGGAGACAGCTGAGGAACCAATGGAGAAGAGCAGAACAAAGTCAGAAGGAGGGACTCAATCTCTTACAAAGGGTCATAAAAGATAAGCTTGCAACATTGCGCAGAGCTGAGCGCCTACGGAAACGCTACAAAAAGGAGTGTGCGAGAACTAACTTTTATAAAGACCCATTCAAATTTCTAAAAAAGTTATTCACCAGTGAGAAGAATGGCACACTAAAAGCATCTAAGGTTGAGCTGGAGAGATATTTGGAGGAAACACATACAGATTCAAAAAGGCAGGAGCCTATGTCAATTCTGTCAGACATCCCACCTATCAATCCACCAGAATACCAAATGAAGGACTGTGCACCTAAGTGGAAAGAAATAGAGCAAGCTGTGAAAAAAGCAAGGGCTTCATCATCTCCAGGGCCTAATGGAGTTCCGTACAGAGTGTACAAGAGTGCTTCAGGAGTTCTACGAATTCTGTGGAAATTGATGAAAGTGGCATGGGAAAAACAGGTTGTACCAAGAGCATGGCTCCGAGCAGGTGGAGTTTTTATACCTAAAGAAAAAGATTCTACAAGCATCAGTCAGTTTCGTCCCATTTCCCTATTAAACGTAGAAGGCAAGATTTTCTTCAGCATTATTGCTCAGAGATTGTCAGTTTACCTATTAAAGAACTGCTTCATTTACACTTCAATACAAAAAGCGGGCATTCCAGGTTTCCCAGGTTGCTTAGAACACATCAATGTGATCTGGCAACAAATTCAATCAGCTAAAAGGAGAGGAAGGAGCTCCATGTGACATTCCTGGATTTGGCTAATGCATATGGTTCAGTGCCACATGAACTACTTTGGGCAGCATTTGATTTTTTCAGTGTACCGATGACAATAACAAATTTAGTGAAAGCCTATTTTGGAGATTTGCAATTCAGTTTTTCAACTTCAGAATTCAGCACTACATGGCAATGCCTAGAGGTTGGAATAATGGCAGGATGCACCATTTCTCCACTGGCTTTTACCATGGCAATGGAAGTAATCATTAGGGCATCCAAATGGGTAGTAGGAGGAGAGCGCTTGGCTTCTGGAATGCGACTACCACCAATTCGAGCATACATGGATGTCATGACAACCATGACTACAACAGTAGCATGCACTAATCGATTATTGGGCAAATTAACCAATAACATTGAATGGGCACGAATGCAATTCAAGACCACTAAATCAAGGAGCATTTCTATAATTAAAGGCAAAGTAGTAGATAAAACATTTTTTATTAATGGTGAGGCAATACCAACAGTGTCTGAGAAGCCAGTGAAGAGTCTTGGGAGTTGGTACGACGGGGATCTAAAGGACACAGTTCGTGTGGGAGAAGTTAGACAACAAGCAGTGGAAGGGTTGAAGAGCATAGACAGCTGCGCTCTACCAGGTAAACTAAAACTCTGGTGCTTTCAGTTTGGTCTACTACCAAGGTTGCTGTGGCCACTGACTGTGTACGAGGTTTCTTTGACAACAGTAGAGAAGCTGGAAGCTTTAATCAGTTCATACATCAGGAAATGGTTGGGAGTTCCACGCTGCCTCAGCAGAGTGGGACTTTATGGTAAAGGAATACTGCAGCTACCAGTCTCTGCTCTAACCGAGGAGTTTAAGTGCGCCAAGGTCAGACTGGAAATGACATTAGTAGAGTCACGCGATAAATGCGTAAGGGAGGCAGCACCTGTGTTGAAAACTGGAAGAAAATGGGCGGCAAAGAAAGCTGTGGAAGATGCAAAGGCTGCCCTTCGAATTGGTGATATCATGGGGCAAGTTCAGCATGGAAGAGGGGGTCTTGGTCTCAGTTCAGCTCCTCCTACATGGCACCAGCAGCCCCAGCTCAAAGGAGGAAGCTGGTAGTCAACGAGGTGCAAAAGCAGGAGGAGAGGATGAGGTGTATAAAGGCCATTTCCCAGGCCAAGCAGGGAGAATGGATGAGATGGGAGAGTGTGGAACAACGCAAGATTGGCTGGCAAGACCTATGGTCAATGGAACAGAGCAGGATCAGTTTCCTCATCAGGTCAACATATGATGTTCTCCCATCACCACAGAACCTAAACCTCTGGGTAAGAGAGGATCCCTCATGTCCTTTGTGTTCATCACCTGCAACATTAAGGCACATTTTGACAGGATGTAAGGTTGCTCTTAGCCAAGGACGGTTTACTTGGCGCCATGACCAGGTGCTGCGATGTTTAGCCTTAGCATTGGAAGACAAGCGTAACATGACCAATAAGTTGTCACCTGTTCCATCAAAACATTACACACAAAAGACAACATTCCTCTGCCCAAGAGAGCAACCACCAAGAAAAGGTGTTAAAACCAATCCTCACCCAGGACAACTGGAAGCTGCTAGAGACTGGAAAATGCTGGCAGATGTTGGTCAACGGCTTATTTTTCCACCTGAGATTGCCACCACTAACCTTCGACCAGATATTGTCTTGTGGTCTGGATCAGCACGCCTTGTTCACCTGGTAGAGTTAACAGTGCCATGGGAGGATGCTGTAGATGAGGCGTATGAGAGGAAGAAACTGCGGTATGCTCAACTAGCCACTGAAGCGGAACAGCGAGGATGGAGAGTTCGGGTTTACCCAGTGGAAGTGGGTTGTCGAGGATTTGTGGCACACTCTACAACCCGGTTTCTCAGAGACGTCGGATTCAGTGGCCAAGAGTTGCGTCGCACAGTGAAGTTATCTGAAGCTTATCTGAAGCAGCAGAGAGGAGCAGCAACTGGCTATGGTTGAGACGGAAAGATTCTGGCTGGGGATCTCAAGCACAATAGAAAGAAAGAAACGCTGATGTACAGGTAAGTAAGCTGGGGTGAGTGGGGGACGGAAGGGGGTGATGCTGAGACGCCAGAATCACCGTCGAGCCCTCTTGAGGTGTCGTGGGCTAGTCGACGAAACACTGAGGATGGAAGGTGCCCACTTGAAAACCCCAGAGATGTACCCTACTTAGCTCAATCCAGACGGTTGTCATGCTGATGCGCTGGGGAGGCCGCACTTTGGTTGATCCCCGGTGCCAGCATCGCAGCCGTTGTGTGTGCTGATGCGCCAGGGAGGCAAAATAAGCTGATCCCTGGAGCCAGCATTACACTTCAGCCATTAACACCAGACAGAAGGATAGCTACATCATCATATGGAAGGAAACGTAAATGGATGGAGACACATATGGATCACATTAGTTTACTGTAAAGCTACGTCTTAGTTGGTGCTTACCTTGGCGAGAGCCGAGTTCAAATCAGCATGAAGTTTTAACATCTACTCTCGTGTAATGGAAATCTAGAAAGATAACCAAAGAATCCTTTTTTCATTTAAGAAATATTGCTAAGCTAAGGTACTTTCTCTCCATGCAAGGTGCATAGAGGTTGATGCATGCTTCTATAACATCCAGACTAGATTACTGCAATGCTCTGTTCTCTGGTATTCCCAGATCAATCTTATCTCGACTGCACCTTGTGCAGAACGCTGCTGCCAGGGTCTTAACAAGAAGTACGAGATATGATCACATTACCCTAGTACTGGCAGCCCTACATTGGCTCCCTGTAAAATTCAGGGTTGATTTTAAGGCTGTGTTTATTACATACAAAGCATTAAATGGTTTACATCCCTCGTATTTAAATGATATTTTAATCCCATACACACCTATACGACCACTGCGATCCCAGGACGCAGGATGGCTTACTGTCCCTACGATTTTTAAAATGAACACAGGAGCTAGAGCATTTGGCTTTAGGGCTCCCGAACTATGGAATCAACTGCCAGTTTCTGTAAGGGAGGCACCAACTGTAGCGTTTTTTAAAACCCGATTGAAGACATATTTTTATAATCTGTCGTTCATATTTTAAATGTAATTACCTTGTATTGTACTGCATTTTATCTGTATAGTTTTGCATTTTTATATTTATTGTTGTTGTTTTTTGTGCTCAACAAACCATTGCTGTTTTGTTCTGTTGTGAAGCGCCCTGTGACAGTTTATTGTGAAGGGCGCTTGTGGCGGAGTGTCCCGCCCCTTTGTTTACTATTGTTTTGATTTATGTGTTAATGTGACGGCGAAAGCCGTCCTTTATTATTATTATTATTATTATTATTATTATTATTATTATTATTATTATTATGTATTGTTTGGCCGGACGAGCGAGACGCCGTCCGCCAGGTTATTGTTTTTATTTTTAAAAACCTCGTGAGGATGCTTGACTGATCAGCTACTGATTATTTAATGAGCTGACAGTCACACATCCTTATTAATCCCGTGCAGACTATGGCCGAGGGTAATAAGGTAATTTAATTAATAGCTAGTTAACCCCTCAGCCAGAATATAAAAGCCTGTAGCTGTCTGCGCTCAAGGTGTAAGAGATGAGACGTAAGTTTGGGGGGGAGGAGGGGGAGGGAAAGGAAAAGGAAAGGAACAATTGCTACATGTGCTGGTCACGCAACCAGCATACTATTTGTTTACTACTTGTTTGTTTGGCCCTTGTGCCCTTTTGTTTTGTGTTTGTTTAAATCTTTTGAGTATTGTTTAATAAAACGCTGGACGCCTTAGCGTCTCAGTTTGCCCCGCCATTCCTCAATGTTTGGAGTCTGTGTTTCTGGTCTGACGTCACCACTTCAAGCCACCCTTTCACAGTGCTATATTAAATAAAGATTGATTGATTGACCTGCACTTTTTGTTCACAGATCTTTACTGCCATTCAAATATCGCCAAATTTACATTGTATACAGCAGAGTAATACGTTTCGATATGTATCCACAAAGGCTTTAACACAAACTCTTAAACTATTATTACTGACACGTTTCTCTATGAACAATAACATGCAAAGTTAACTCCACAAGGCCCATTCCCATAGCAAATACTGTGGTTTGCTCTGTTTATTTTCCATCTCTCGCTTTAGCTTTTAACTGCTGCTGCTGTTGCGTACCGGATAAAGAGAAACATTGTTTTAATTTAGCGGGGATGAGAGAGAGAGAAAACAAACTAGTAGCACTGCTACTACTAGAAACTAAGAGCAGTGGAAGTTAACAAACTGAATTCGAATGTGATTAGACTGCAGGCAGAACGAAATGCAGGTTCAACTAGAATCAGCAGAGAGCAATGCTGCACAATGCTGTTTGTAACTCAGCTCATATATGAGGGTAAAAAAAAACATTATTTGGTAATTCGTGTTTGATTAAGAAAGAAAGTAAGAAAGAAAGAAAGAAAGAAAGAAAGAAAGAAAGAAAGCGAATTGGCTCATAATATGTTTAAAACAAAAAAAACAAAAAACAGAAACCCAACAAATACGCTGCAGATCTCGCCAGCTCCCTGTATTATTATTATGATCTCAATTCAATGTTTTTTCATAAGTAGTGCATGGTGCGTAGGCAGTTAGCGCTGTTGCCTGCCTGCCTCACAACCCTAGTGCCCTGGGTTTGAATCCCCGTCTCTATCTCTTTCTCTGGGTGTCTGTGTATGGAGATAGGATTTACAGTGCCTTGCGAAAGTATTCGGCCCCCTTGAACTTTGCGATCTTTTGCCACATTTCAGGCTTCAAACATAAAGATATGAAACTGTAATTTTTTGTGAAGAATCAACAACAAGTGGGACACAATCATGAAGTGGAACGAAATTTATTGGATATTTCAAACTTTTTAACAAATAAAAAACTGAAAAATTGGGCGTGCAAAATTATTCAGCCCCCTTAAGTTAATACTTTGTAGCGCCACCTTTTGCTGCGATTACAGCTGTAAGTCGCTTGGGGTATGTCTCTATCAGTTTTGCACATCGAGAGACTGAAATTTTTGCCCATTCCTCCTTGCAAAACAGCTCGAGCTCAGTGAGGTTGGATGGAGAGCATTTGTGAACAGCAGTTTTCAGTTCTTTCCACAGATTCTCGATTGGATTCAGGTCTGGACTTTGACTTGGCCATTCTAACACCTGGATATGTTTATTTGTGAACCATTCCATTGTATATTTTGCTTTATGTTTTGGATCATTGTCTTGTTGGAAGACAAATCTCCGTCCCAGTCTCAGGTCTTTTGCAGACTCCATCAGGTTTTCTTCCAGAATGGTCCTGTATTTGGCTCCATCCATCTTCCCATCAATTTTAACCATCTTCCCTGTCCCTGCTGAAGAAAAGCAGGCCCAAACCATGATGCTGCCACCACCATGTTTGACAGTGGGGATGGTGTGTTCAGGGTGATGAGCTGTGTTGCTTTTACGCCAAACATAACGTTTTGCATTGTTGCCAAAAAGTTCGATTTTGGTTTCATCTGACCAGAGCACCTTCTTCCACATGTTTGGTGTGTCTCCCAGGTGGCTTGTGGCAAACTGTAAACGACACTTTTTATGGATATCTTTAAGAAATGGCTTTCTTCTTGCCACTCTTCCATAAAGGCCAGATTTGTGCAGTATACGACTGATTGTTGTCCTATGGACAGAGTCTCCCACCTCAGCTGTAGATCTCTGCAGTTCATCCAGAGTGATCATGGGCCTCTTGGCTGCATCTCTGATCAGTCTTCTCCTTGTATGAGCTGAAAGTTTAGAGGGACGGCCAGGTCTTGGTAGATTTGCAGTGGTCTGATACTCCTTCCATTTCAATATTATCGCTTGCACAGTGCTCCTTGGGATGTTTAAAGCTTGGGAAATCTTTTTGTATCCAAATCCGGCTTTAAACTTCTCCACAACAGTATCTCGGACCTGCCTGGTGTGTTCCTTGTTCTTCATGATGCTCTCTGCGCTTTAAACGGACCTCTGAGACTATCACAGTGCAGGTGCATTTATACGGAGACTTGATTACACACAGGTGGATTCTATTTATCATCATTAGTCACTTAGGTCAACATTGGATCATTCAGAGATCCTCACTGAACTTCTGGAGAGAGTTTGCTGCACTGAAAGTAAAGGGGCTGAATAATTTTGCACGCCCAATTTTTCAGTTTTTTATTTGTTAAAAAAGTTTGAAATATCCAATAAATTTCGTCCCACTTCATGATTGTGTTCCACTTGTTGTTGATTCTTCACAAAAAATGACAGTTTCATATCTTTATGTTTGAAGCCTGAAATGTGGCAAAAGGTCGCAAAGTTCAAGGGGGCCGAATACTTTCGCAAGGCACTGTATTTAGCATTTAATCATCATTATTATGGTTTATGCTACACAAAATCTCCATGATTGCTATGTGGAGACTTTCTTTCCAAGTGCAAAAAATGTCAAAATTGAACTTTAAAAGATAAAGATTCCTGATACTTGCTCTTTTGCAAAAGCTCCATATTGTAAACCCCTTCAATATAACACCCCTGCACTTTGTTCACCACACAATGGCTGGCTTTCATTAGTATTAAAACACCTTCTACCTGGGACAGTGAAACACACACACGCACACGCAAAGAGAGGGATCTGTAGTTTTGCATATTCAGGAGGGTCTATATTATAAAGTATAAGAGCAAATAATCTGAGTGGAACTCAACTCACCCCTTGAGTGTTTGAAGAGTCTGCTGGACTGCATTACAATTGACAGGTAAGTGCAATTCCAAACTCCGCAGAGACATGCTACAGCAGTGGTTCTCAACCCTGGTCCTGGAGTACTTCCCCCTGCCTGCCTGCCTTGCTGTTTTTTGTTCCAACCGAGCTGCTCTCAATTATTTCATTGAACTAATAATTTGCTTAATTTGAGTTTGTTTTATTGTGTATCTTGGTGGTGGCCAGCCCTGGAACTGGAGGTCTGGTGTCCCTCCTGGTTTTTGTTCCAACCGTGCCCTAAATTACTAACTAGACCAATTATTACAAATTATATTGGATCAATTAAGTAATTTAGGGCACAGTTACAAGAAAAGCCAGGGCTGGGCACCGCTGGCCCTCCAGGACCAGGGCTGGGCACCGCTGGCCCTCCAGGACCAGGGCTGAGCACCGCTGGCCCTCCAGGACCAGGGCTGGGCACCGCTGGCATTGCTTTATAAAAAGTTGGATCATTTAAGTTCCTCATACATTTTTTTTTATACTTACCTTGAAATCTCTCCCAAGTGTTTAAAATAATTCAAAAACTCAGATTAGAAATTATGAGTTCAGTGAAGTAATTCAGAGCAGCTCAGTGGTTTAAACATAAACCTGCAGGGCAGGAGGGAAGGCAGGCAGGCAGGCAGGCAGGCATGCAGGCAGGCAGGCAGGCAGGCAGGGAGGCAGGCAGGCAGACAGGGAGGCAGGGAGGCAGGCAGGCAGGCTGGGAGGCAGGCAGGCATGCAGGCAGGGAGGCAGGGAGGCAGGGAGGCAGACAGGCAGGCAGGCAGGCAGGCAGGCAGGCGGGGAGGCAGGCAGGCAGGCGGGGAGGCAGGCGGGGAGGCAGGGAGGCAGACAGGCAGGCAGGCAGGCAGGCAGGCAGGAGGGGAGGCAGGCAGGCAGGCGGGGAGGCAGGCGGGGAGGCAGGGAGGCAGACAGGCAGGCAGGCAGGCAGGCAGGCAGGCAGGGAGGCAGGCAGGCAGGGAGGCAGGGAGGCAGGCAGGCATGCAGGCAGGGAGGCAGGGAGGCAGACAGGCAGGCAGGCAGGCAGGCAGGCGGGGAGGCAGGCAGGGAGGCAGGGAGGCAGGGAGGCAGGCAGGCAGGCAGGCAGGCAGGAGGGGTGGCAGGCAGGGAGGCAGGGAGGCAGGGAGGCAGGGAGGCAGGCAGGCAGGGAGGCAGGCAGGCAGGCGGGGGGGTTGTTGGGTTTACTCCACACAGTCTTACAAAATACGGGGCTTGAAGTTTTCTGTTTTTATTTTTGATCACTATTGTGATGTCCATATACAACTAAAGTAGCTGATTATTTTTTTAATTTTTTAATTCATTTTTAGCATTACAGGGTTCCACACTCTAAATGAATAGGAAACATATTGAATCATATATATATATATATATATATATATATATATATATATATATATATATATATATATATATATATATAAAGGGCTCAAGGACTAAAAACAGTTCACCATCACATGTAAGCAGCAGAGGTTAACAGCATGCAGTCATTTACAGTGCATTTCACAGCATGCAGTCATTTACAGTGCATTTGATCATTTCAAGGCTTAAAAACAACTATTGATTACAGGTTTAAAAGGGAGAGAGAGATGTAAAATAAACACTCAAAACATCAAGCCCTACATATATTCATTCTTTATTTTTTTAGTTCTTTCTTTTATTCCTTGCCTGTTTTCTCTTTCTTTCTGTTATTCTTGCTTTCTCTTTTCTTCCTTTGTGCACTGATTAATCTACCAGTTAATCAAGTAAAGCCCATATATTTTGATTGAGCGACAGCCCTGCTTGCTTTCCTTCCTTCTTTTTCTTTCTTTGTCTTTCTTTCTTTCTTTCTTCTAAAATCAATACATATGGTCACTATATACATGTTCCTAAGAGTATCTAAACTAACAGGACAGTGAAGAAGATGGCTCCATCTCTCTTGAAATTCTGCTTCCTTCTCCTATTGGCCGCTCAGTTTGTGGCCCCTCAGTGGTTTGTGGCCCCTAAACAAGTAAGTTTGTAATTTCCCTTCCTAGGGACCCCCTTCCCCCCGTCTGTCTGTCTGTCTGTCTGTCTGTCTGTCTGTGTGTCCCCTCAGGCCCCTAAACCGGTAAGTTTGTAATTTCCCTTTAGTGTTCAATTCACCACATTAAAAAAGAATAGCTTAATAACACAATACAGTACAAACAGGAACTGTCTTCAGTCCTAAATAAAGAGCCAGTTTAACTAAGAGCAAGTACAATATATATATATATATATATATATAGTCAAACTCGTTTACAACATACCTGGTATATAACGTACACTCTGATATAATGTACCTGTATCGTGGGCCCAAATAAATATCGTATTAAATCCTTTTTAAAAAGCTTGTTTATTGCATACTCTTATGGTACATGCTTGCTGTTATTACGCACGCACCACGATGGCACGCAGCACGTCTGTGCGGCGGATATTACGTGCTTGCTGTTTGAGCGTTGCTCTTGATTACAGTTCATGTACTGTATTAACATGGCGAGAGCTAAACGAGTGTCTATCTCACTCAAGGATAAACTCTACATTATCAGTGAAATCAAAAAGGGACGAAAGCAGGCACAATTATGTAGTAAACTGGGGTTGTCAAAAAGCACTGTGAATACGATATGGAAAAGTCGGGAGAAAATCCAGTCAGTGATTGATTCTTCAGTATGTGCACCTGCCTGTAAACAGGTGCGCACTTCGATGTACGCTGAATTAGAAGACACGCTTCTCAAGTGGTTTAAACAATAAAGAGATGCATTAGTACCATTAGTACACACAAGCGATTGATGTTGTTAAATGTTTTGTGATGAGCCATTCCAAACTCCGCAGAGACATGCTACAGCAGTGGTTCTCAACCCTGATCCTGGAGTACTTCCCCCTGAGATCAGTCCATGGACTCAGTAGTTAAACTTGAAGAGCTAAAGTTTAAAAAGATCTTGTTGACACCAGATCTGCGTTAGTCCTCCGACAGCGTAACAGGTCTGGTTGGCTTCACTGTGTGGGGCTTGCAGTGTGACAGAAAGCTGGCGGTGAAATAATTGCTGATTCAAAAAAAAAAAAAAAACATGTCTGTTTATGCAAGTAGGAGATTTTGTGTGATCATTATGACTTTTTCCACTGGTCAAAATGTACTGTCCAAGAGTGGCGGCCATTTTGTTTTTCTATTTTCAGAATTCTCCAATAGTGATGGACTTCGCAAAACAGTCCCTAGATGATCAATATGAAGGCTGCAGAGACAAAATGTTACAAAAAGTGCGAGAAGTTTACCTGAAGAAAGAATTGAAAAACAGCGAGAACTTTAGAAAGGCTTGGTCTATGGCTAAAATTGCAATGAAAAACAAACCTCTCAAAGGCCTGACGCCAGAACAAGCCACGGCTCTCTTCGCTTACTCCACCAAACACATTTACACCGACTTCAACACAGCGGTCAGAAACGGAGGCGGAAAGAATTACAAGGCGTTCCCGTTCAAGGCGCTGCATTTTTATTTAACCGATGCCCTGAAGAAGCTGAAAACCAAATTTAAAAACTGTTATCATGTGTACAGGGGCGTTTCCAAGCCCACAAAAGTGAGCTTGGGTCAAATCATCCGCTTCGGTCAGTTCACCTCCACTTCACGAAGCCTAAAGGTTGCAACAGGTTACGGGACGGAAACTGTGTTTGTTATGAAAACCTGCCGAGGCACATCGATCGACGATTATTCGTGGTTCATTAAAAACAAAGAGGTCCTGGTGCCGCCATTCGAGAGGTTCCAAGTGGTGGCCGTCAACGGGAATCAAATCAACCTGAAACCACTGCCAAAATCCAAAAGCATTTATAACTGTCTGGCAGGTAAGGAGAGATAGTTGGCTGTGTTGAGCATATGTGTGTGTCATTGTGTGTAGGAGCTATAGCCTGGAAATCGCTGATTTGAATACGGGCTATGCCATCGCCGGCTGTGGCTGGGACTTTCCAGGGGGCGACGCAAAATTGTCCAAGCATTGCCCAGATGGGGAGTGCTGAAGTCGGCTGGGTAATCCCTGTCTCTACACTGCGGCGCACCAGTGACTCCTGTTGCGACCAGGTGTCTGTCTGCGAGCTGGCTCTCTTCTTGTCACTGGATCTGCGTTAGTCCTTTGAAGGCGTGATAGGTCTGGTTGGCTTCACTGTGTGGGGCTTGCAGGGTGAAAGAAAGAAAGCGGGTGGATTGACAGCTTGAAGCACGTTTCGGAGGACTAAAGCTTGAGGGCTCTTGTCTTTGCCTCTCCCGAGTCACTGCCAGGGGGTTGCAGCAGCAGCAGCAGTGATGAGACACGGTCTTAAAACAATTGGGCATTCCAAATTGGGGAGGAAACAGGGGTAAAATAATTGCTGATTCCAAATAAAACAAAAATGGTAACTAGTAATTGCATTAGTTTTGCAGGTTTTGTTTGAGAAAGCTTAGCGTTACTTGAACAGTTTTTGCATGAATATAGTCTGTGTTTCACATTGCTACCCACTTGTCATTTATTTCTCTTTTTCATTGCAGTGCATAAAGGAAAGACACACGGGTGATGTCAGAGTTGAGTCTACAGTCATGTGACACGAGTCATGTGACCAACGCAGGCTGCGCAATACAGATATTCAATCTAAATTCATTCATTGTGGGCCATTTGCTGTGCGCTGTATAAACCATTTCAAACAGATGGAGAGACACAAATTGACTTGTTTTTTTTGTTGTTTTTTTAAGTCAAAGACTTGGCAGCTTTTAGAGCAAAGCTACATTCAGAAATAGAGGGTCCGTGTTTGAATGTTCAGAACATGAAATGTATAAAAAAAAAAGAAAAAGCATTGTATGGAGTCTCTCTCTCTCTCTCCGTGGCTTTTGGTGTGGTCTTTCTTTCGTTTTCTTTCTGCAATAAAACAGCTTTTTGAGCATCATTCAAAAATCACTTGTGCGTCTGTGTGGAGTTATTACTTTAACTGTAGAGCATAATCTGGCATTCATGCACTTCACGGGTGGGAATATGACTCCTATTGCATAGCAGTTTCAATGAGACTCTCCATTACATAGCAGTTTCAATGATACTCCCATCGCACAGCAGTTCCAATAAAACTCCTATTGCACAGCAGCTTCAATGAGACTCCCTATTGCACAGCAGCTTCAATGAGTCTGCCCATTACATAACATTCAATGAGACTCCCCATTACACAGCAGTTTCAATGAGACTCCCCATTACACAGCAGTTTCAATGAGACTCCTATCGCACAGCAGTTTCAATGAGACTGCAGTACACTCAATTCTTCTTACATTATTAAAAAAAAATAAAAAAATAGGACTTTTATTTAAAATGCTGCAGTTATTAAAATGAGCTGTTTCACAGAAAATACCTGCAATTGAAACCAATTTTACTATCGGCAATGGTACAATCATCCATTTACTAATCTCTTCAATATTCATACACACTTTGTATTAGTATTCAAATAAGCATTAACTGCAGGTTTCTTTATTTTCTCCTATGTTATAGCTCCGATAATGAAATACACCAAAGAGACGGGTCTGTAGTTTTGCATATTCGGGACGGGGCAGGGCAGGGGCGATTGAAGAGGAATTCAAATCACCCCCTGGCTCTGGAGTGCCACAGACAGACCCTCCTGGTTTTGTTTTACCCAGGCCCCCTTAATAAAGGAATTGATTGAATGACTTTTCAATTGATTCAAAGGTATTTGACGATTAAAGATGCCTAGAAAACAACAAGCTGCAAGGCTGAATTAGGCAATAATTAGACTGAAGCCAGAACGAAATGAATCAGGAGAGATCAATGCTGCACAATGTCGTGTGTTAAATAACTCAAGTTGTATGAGGGTAAAAAGAAACTATTTATTTTGGTAATTAGAGTTTGATTAACATATCAAAACATGTTTAAAGGGATGTTGTCACAGGGTGATTATCAAAAATAAAAACTCAAAACTAGAAGCCCTAATTTATATTTATTTATATATATATATATATATATATATATATATATATATATATATATATATATATATATATATATATACAGACGTGCTCAAATTTGTTGGTACCCCTCCACAAAAAACAAAGAATGCACAATTTTCTCTGAAATAATTTGAAACTGACAAAAGTAATTGGCATCCATTCCATATTTAATAGAAATCAGACTTTGCTTTTGATTTTTTATTCAACATAATATTGTAAATAAGAAAACAAATGAAAATGGCATGGACAAAAATGATGGGACCGCTAACCTAATATTTTGTTGCACAACCTTTAGAGGCAATCACTGCACTCAAACGTTTTCTGTAGCTCTCAATGAGACTTCTGCACCTGTTAACAGGTAGTTTGGCCTACTCTTCCTGAGCAAACTGCTCCAGCTGTCTCAGGTTTGATGGGTGCCTTCTCCAGACTGCAAGTTTCAGCTCTTTCCATAGATGTTCGATAGGATTCAGATCAGGACTCATAGAAGGCCACTTCAGAATAGTCCAATGTTTTGTTCTTATCCATTCTTGGGTGCTTTTAGCTGTGTGTTTTGGGTCATTATCCTGTTGGAGGACCCATGACCTGCGACTGAGACAGAGCTTTCTGACACTGGGCAGTACGTTTTGCTCCAGAATGCCTTGATAGTCTTGAGATTTAATTGTGCCCTGCACAGATTCAAGGCACCCTGTGCCAGGCGCAGCAAAGCAGCCCCAAAACATAACTGAGCCTCCTCCATGTTTCACTGTAGGTATGGTGTTCTTTTCTTTGAAAGCTTCATTTTGTCGTCTGTGAACATAGAGCTGATCTTACTTGCCAAAAAGCTCCAGTTTTGACTCATCTGTCCAAAGGACATTCTCCCAGAAGGATTGTGGCTTGTCAATATGCATTTTAGCAAATTCCAGTCTGGCTTTTTTATGTTTTTCTTTCAAAAGTGGAGTCCTCCTGGGTCTTCTTCCATGGAGCCCACTTTCGCTCAAAAAGCGACGGATGGTGCGATCAGAAACTGACGTACCTTCACCTTGGAGTTCAGCTTGTATCTCTTTGGCAGTTATCCTTGGTTCTTTTTCTACCATTCGCACTATCCTTCTGTTCAATCTGGGGTCGATTTTCCTCTTGCGGCCGCGCCCAGGGAGGTTGGCTACAGTTCCATGGACCTTAAACTTCTTAATAATATTTGCAACTGTTGTCACAGGAACATCAAGCTGCTTGGAGATGGTCTTGTAGCCTTTACCTTTACCATGCTTGTCTATTATTTTCTTTCTGATCTCCTCAGACAACTCTCTCCTTTGCTTTCTCTGGTCCATGTTCAGTGTGGTGCACACAATGATACCAAACAGCACAGTGACTACTTTTCTCCATTTAAATAGGCTGAATGACTGATTACAAGATTGGAGACATGTGTGATACTAATTAAAGAAACTAATTAGTTTGAAATATCACTATAATCCAGTTATTTATTATCTTTTCTAAGGGGTACCAACAAATGTGTCCAGGCCATTTTAGAATATCTTTGTAGAATAAGCAATAATTCATCTCTTTTCACAGCTTCTTTGTTTTATTCTATGATATACCAAAGGCATGCAAGTTTACATGAAAAATAGCTTTTAATTTCATCACTTTTCAGGAGGAATGAAGCATTATTTCAATGAGCTGTAAGGGTACCAACAAATTTGAGCACGTCTGTATATATTTGTTTTTTCCTAAGAATATCTAAACTAACAGACTGTCTGTCTGTGTCTCTGCTGGGTTTTGTTCCAACTGAGGAGTTTACTTCAGTGAGCCGTTAATTGAACTAAAACAATTTGCTTACATCAACAATTTGATCACATCGTCATGATTTATGCAACGGCACAAAATCTGCTCTCCATGAACGGCAGCCATTTTGTTTTTCTATTTTCAGAATTATATCCGGAATTCTCCAATACCGAGGGACTTTGCAAAACAATCCCTGGATGATGAATATAAAGGTTGCAGACAGCAAATGTTCCAAAAAGTGTGAAATGTTTACCTGAAGAAAGAATTGAAAAACAGCGAGAACTTTAGAAAGGCTTGGTCTATGGCTAATATGGCAATGAAAAACAAACCTCTCAAAGGCCTGACGCCAAAACAAGCCACGGCTCTCTTCGCTTACTCCACCAAACACATTTACACCGACTTCAACACAGCGGTCAGAAACGGAGGCGGAAAGAATTACAAGGCGTTCCCGTTCAAGGCGCTGCATTTTTACATAACCGATGCCCTGAAGAAGCTGAAAACCAAATTTAAAAACTGTTATCATGTCTACAGGGGCGTTTCCAAGCCCACAAAAGTGAGCTTGGGTCAAATCATCCGCTTCGGCCAGTTCACCTCCACTTCACGAAGCCTAAAGGTTGCAACAGGTTACGGGACGGAAACTGTGTTTGATATGAAAACCTGCCGAGGCACATCGATCGATGATTATTCGTGGTTCATTAAAAACGAAGAGGTCCTGGTGCCGCCATTCGAGAGGTTCCAAGTGGTGGCCGTCAACGGGAATCAAATCAACCTGAAACCACTGCCAAAAACCAAAAGCATTTATAACTGTCTGGCAGGTAAGGAGAGATAGTTGGCTGTGTTGAGCATATGTGTGTGTCAGTGTGTGTAGGAGCTATAGCCTGGAAATCGCTGATTTGAATACGGGCTATGCCATCGCCGGCTGTGGCTGGGACTTTCCAGGGGGCGACGCAAAATTGTCCAAGCATTGCCCAGATGGGGAGTGCTGAAGTCGGCTGGGTAATCCCTGTCTCTACACTGCGGCGCACCAGTGACTCCTGTTGCGACCAGGTGTCTGTCTGCGAGCTGGCTCTCTTCTTGTCACTGGATCTGCGTTAGTCCTCTGAAGGCGTGATAGGTCTGGTTGGCTTCACTGTGTGGGGCTTGCAGTGTGAAAGAAAGAAAGCGGGTGGATTGACAGCTTGAAGCACGTTTCGGAGGACTAAAGCTTGAGGGCTCTTGTCTTTACCTCTCCCGAGTCACTGCCAGGGGGTTGCAGCAGCAGCAGCAGTGATGAGACACGGTCTTAAAACAATTGGGCATTCCAAATTGGGGAGAAAACAGGGGTAAAATAATTGCTGATTCCAAATAAAACAAAAATGGTAACTAGTAATTGCATTAGTTTTGCAGGTTTTGTTTGAGAAAGCTTAGCGTTACTTGAACAGTTTTTGCATGAATATAGTCTGTGTTTCACATTGCTACCCACTTGTCATTTATTTCTCTTTTTCATTGCAGTGCATAAAGGAAAGACACACGGGTGATGTCAGAGTTGAGTCTACAGTCATGTGACACGAGTCATGTGACCAACGCAGGCTGAACAATACAGATATTCAATCTAAATTCATTCATTGTGGGCCATTTGCTGTGCGCTGTATAAACCATTTCAAACAGATGGAGAGACACAAGTCTTTAAGTCAAAGACTTGGCAGCTTTTATAAGAGCAAAGCTACATTCAGAAATAGAGGGTCCGTGTTTGAATGCTCAGAACATGAAATGTAAAAAAAAAAGAAAATGCATTGTATGGAGTCTCTCTCTCTCTCTCCGTTGCTTTTGATGTGGTCTTTCTTTCGTTTTCTTTCTGCAATAAAACAGCTTTTTGAGCATCATTCAAAAATCACTTGTGCGTCTGTGTGGAGTTATTACTTTAACTATAGAGCATGATCTGGCATTCATGCACTTCACGGGTGGGAATTTGACTCCTATTGCACAGCCGTTTCAACGAGACTCCCTATTGCACAGCAGCTTCAATGAGACTCCCTATTGCACAACAGTTTCAATAAAACTCCTATTGCACAGCAGTTTCAATGAGACTCCCCATTACACAGCAGTTTCACTGAGACTCCTATCGCACAGCAGTTTCAGTGAGACTCCCCATTACACAGCAGTTTCAATGAGACTCTCCATTACATAGCAGTTTCAATGATACTCCCATCGCACAGCAGTTTCAATAAAACTCCTATTGCACAGCAGCTTCAATGAGACTCCCTATTGCACAGCAGTTTCACTGAGACTCCTATCGCACAGCAGTTTCAATGAGACTCTCCATTACATAGCAGTTTCAATGATACTCCCATCGCACAGCAGTTTCAATAAAACTCCTATTGCACAGCAGCTTCAATGAGACTCCCTATTGCACAGCAGCTTCAATGAGTCTGCCCATTACATAACATTCAATGAGACTCCCCATTACACAGCAGTTTCAATGAGACTCTCCATTACATAGCAGTTTCAATGATACTCCTATTACACAGCAGTTTCAATGAGACTCCCCATTACACAGCAGTTTCAATGAGACTCCTATCGCACAGCAGTTTCAATGAGACTCCTATCGCACAGCAGTTTCAATGAGACTGCAGTACACTCAATTCTTCTTACATTATTAAAAAAAAATAAAAAAATACGACTTTTATTTAAAATGCTGCAGTTATTAAAATGAGCTGTTTCACAGAAAATACCTGCAATTGAAACCAATTTTACTATCGGCAATGGTACAATCATCCATTTACTAATCTCTTCAATATTCATACACACTTTGTATTAGTATTCAAATAAGCATTAACTGCAGGTTTCTTTATTTTCTCCTATGTTATAGCTCCGATAATGAAATACACCAAAGAGATGGGTCTGTAGTTTTGCATATTCAGGAAGGAGCAGGGCAGGGGCGATTGAAGAGGAATTCAAATCACCCCCTGGCTCTGGAGTGCCACAGACAGACCCTCCTGGTTTTGTTTTACCCAGGCCTCCTTAATAAAGGAATTGATTGAATGACTTTTCAATTGATTCAAAGGTATTTGACGATTAAAGATGCCTAGAAAACAACAAGCTGCAAGGCTGAATTAGGCAATAATTAGACTGAAGCCAGAACGAAATGAATCAGGAGAGATCAATGCTGCACAATGTCGTTTGTTAAATCAATCAAGATGTATATGAAGATGTATATAAAAAGAAACTATTTATTTTGGTAATTAGAGTTTGATTAACATATGAAAACATGTTTAAAGGGATGTCGTCACAGTGTGATTATCAAAAATTAAACTCAAAACTAGAAGCCCTAATTTATATTTATATATATATATATATATATATATATATATATATATATATATATATATATATATATATATATATATATATATATATTTATATATATATATATATTTATATATATATACAGACATGCTCAAATTTGTTGGTACCCCTCCACAAAAAACAAAGAATGCACAATTTTCTCTGAAATAACTTGAAACTGACAAAAGTAATTGGCATCCACCATTGTTTATTCCATATTTAATAGAAATCAGACTTTGCTTTTGATTTTTTATTCAACATAATATTGTAAATAATAAAACAAATGAAAATGGCATGGACAAAAATGATGGGACCGCTAACCTAATATTTTGTTGCACAACCTTTAGAGGCAATCACTGCACTCAAACGTTTTCTGTAGCTCTCAATGAGACTTCTGCACCTGTTAACAGGTAGTTTGGCCCACTATTCATGAGCAAACTGCTCCAGCTGTCTCAGGTTTGATGGGTGCCTTCTCCAGACTGCAAGTTTCAGCTCTTTCCATAGATGTTCGATAGGATTCAGATCAGGACTCATAGAAGGCCACTTCAGAATAGTCCAATGTTTTGTTCTTATCCATTCTTGGGTGCTTTTAGCTGTGTGTTTTGGGTCATTATCCTGTTGGAGGACCCATGACCTGCGACTGAGACAGAGCTTTCTGACACTGGGCAGTACGTTTTGCTCCAGAATGCCTTGATAGTCTTGAGATTTAATTGTGCCCTGCACAGATTCAAGGCACCCTGTGCCAGGCGCAGCAAAGCAGCCCCAAAACATAACCGAGCCTCCTCCATGTTTCACTGTAGATATGGTGTTCTTTTCTTTGAAAGCTTCATTTTTCTGTCTGTGAACATAGAGCTGATGTGACTTGCCAAAAAGCTCCAGTTTTGACTCATCTGTCCAAAGGACATTCTCCCAGAAGGATTGTGGCTTGTCAATATGCATTTTAGCAAATTCCAGTCTGGCTTTTTTATGTTTTTCTTTCAAAAGTGGAGTCCTCCTGGGTCTTCTTCCATGGAGCCCACTTTCGCTCAAAAAGCGACGGATGGTGCGATCAGAAACTGACGTACCTTCACCTTGGAGTTCAGCTTGTATCTCTTTGGCAGTTATCCTTGGTTCTTTTTCTACCATTCGCACTATCCTTCTGTTCAATCTGGGGTTGATTTTCCTCTTGCGGCCGCGCCCAGGGACGTTGGCTACAGTTCCATGGACCTTAAACTTCTTAATAATATTTGCAACTGTTGTCACAGGAACATCAAGCTGCTTGGAGATGGTCTTGTAGCCTTTACCTTTACCATGCTTGTCTATTATTTTCTTTCTGATCTCCTCAGACAACTCTCTCCTTTGCTTTTTCTGGTCCATGTTCAGTGTGGTGCACACAATGATACCAAACAGCACAGTGACTACTTTTCTCCATTTAAATAGGCTGAATGACTGATTACAAGATTGGAGACATGTGTGATACTAATTAAAGAAACTAATTAGTTTGAAATATCACTATAATCCAGTTATTTATTATCTTTTCTAAGGGGTACCAACAAATGTGTCCAGGCCATTTTAGAATATCTTTGTAGAATAAGCAATAATTCATCTCTTTTCACAGCTTCTTTGTTTTATTCTATGATATACCAAAGGCATGCAAGTTTACATGAAAAATAGCTTTTAATTTCATCACTTTTCAGGAGGAATGAAGCATTATTTCAATGAGCTGTAAGGGTACCAACAAATTTGAGCACGTCTGTATATATTTGTTTTTTCCTAAGAATATCTAAACTAACAGACTGTCTGTCTGTGTCTCTGCTGGGTTTTGTTCCAACTGAGGAGTTTACTTCAGTGAGCCGTTAATTGAACTAAAACAATTTGCTTACATCAACAATTTGATCACATCGTCATGATTTATGCAACGGCACAAAATCTGCTCTCCATGAACGGCAGCCATTTTGTTTTTCTATTTTCAGAATTATATCCGGAATTCTCCAATACCGAGGGACTTTGCAAAACAATCCCTGGATGATGAATATAAAGGTTGCAGACAGCAAATGTTCCAAAAAGTGTGAAATGTTTACCTGAAGAAAGAATTGAAAAACAGCGAGAACTTTAGAAAGGCTTGGTCTATGGCTAATATGACAATGAAAATCAAACCTCTCAAAGGCCTGACGCCAAAACAAGCCACGGCTCTCTTCGCTTACTCCACCAAACACATTTACACCGACTTCAACACAGCGGTCAGAAACGGAGGCGGAAAGAATTACAAGGCGTTCCCGTTCAAGGCGCTGCATTTTTACATAACCGATGCCCTGAAGAAGCTGAAAACCAAATTTAAAAACTGTTATCATGTCTACAGGGGCGTTTCCAAGCCCACAAAAGTGAGCTTGGGTCAAATCATCCGCTTCGGCCAGTTCACCTCCACTTCACGAAGCCTAAAGGTTGCAACAGGTTACGGGACGGAAACTGTGTTTGATATGAAAACCTGCCGAGGCACATCGATCGATGATTATTCGTGGTTCATTAAAAACGAAGAGGTCCTGGTGCCGCCATTCGAGAGGTTCCAAGTGGTGGCCGTCAACGGGAATCAAATCAACCTGAAACCACTGCCAAAAACCAAAAGCATTTATAACTGTCTGGCAGGTAAGGAGAGATAGTTGGCTGTGTTGAGCATATGTGTGTGTCAGTGTGTGTAGGAGCTATAGCCTGGAAATCGCTGATTTGAATACGGGCTATGCCATCGCCGGCTGTGGCTGGGACTTTCCAGGGGGCGACGCAAAATTGTCCAAGCATTGCCCAGATGGGGAGTGCTGAAGTCGGCTGGGTAATCCCTGTCTCTACACTGCGGCGCACCAGTGACTCCTGTTGCGACCAGGTGTCTGTCTGCGAGCTGGCTCTCTTCTTGTCACTGGATCTGCGTTAGTCCTCTGAAGGCGTGATAGGTCTGGTTGGCTTCACTGTGTGGGGCTTGCAGTGTGAAAGAAAGAAAGCGGGTGGATTGACAGCTTGAAGCACGTTTCGGAGGACTAAAGCTTGAGGGCTCTTGTCTTTACCTCTCCCGAGTCACTGCCAGGGGGTTGCAGCAGCAGCAGCAGTGATGAGACACGGTCTTAAAACAATTGGGCATTCCAAATTGGGGAGAAAACAGGGGTAAAATAATTGCTGATTCCAAATAAAACAAAAATGGTAACTAGTAATTGCATTAGTTTTGCAGGTTTTGTTTGAGAAAGCTTAGCGTTACTTGAACAGTTTTTGCATGAATATAGTCTGTGTTTCACATTGCTACCCACTTGTCATTTATTTCTCTTTTTCATTGCAGTGCATAAAGGAAAGACACACGGGTGATGTCAGAGTTGAGTCTACAGTCACGTGACACGAGTCATGTGACCAACGCAGGCTGCGCAATACAGATATTCAATCTAAATTCATTCATTGTGGGACATTTGCTGTGCGCTGTATAAACCATTTCAAACAGATGGAGAGACACAAATTGACTTGTTTTTTTTGTTGTTTTTTCAAGTCAAAGACTTGGCAGCTTTTATAAGAGCAAAGCTACATTCAGAAATAGAGGGTCTGTGTTTGAATGTTCAGAACATGAAATGTAAAAAAAAAGAAAAAGCATTGTATGGAGTCTCTCTCTCTCTCCGTGGCTTTTGATGTGGTCTTTCTTTCGTTTTCTTTCTGCAATAAAACAGCTTTTTGAGCATCATTCAAAAATCACTTGTGCGTCTGTGTGGAGTTATTGCTTTAACTATAGAGCATGATCTGGCATTCATGCACATCAGGGGTGGGAATATGACTCCTATTGCACAGCCGTTTCAACGAGACTCCGTCGCACAGCAGTTTCAATAAAACTCCTATTGCACAGCAGCTTCAATGAGACTCCCTATTGCACAGCAGTTTCAATAAAACTCCTATTGCACAGCAGTACACTCAGTTATTCTTTAACCCAATTATTAAAAAAAGGACTGTTATTTAAAATGCTGCAGTTATTAAAATGTCGCGATTGCTTTCCATTTCTTCATTCCGATTTGTAAACTGACAACAAAGTAACATTGGGATGATTCAGAACCCATTGTAGCTGTTTCACAGAAAATACCTGCAATTGAAACCAATTTTGCCATCTGCAATCGTACAATCATCCATTTACTAATCTCTTCAATATTCATACACACTTTGTATCAGTATTCAAATAAGCATTAACTGCAGGTTTCTTTCTTTACTCATATGTTATAGCTCCGATAATGAAATACACCAAAGAGATGGGTCTGTAGTTTTGCATATTCGGGACGGGGCGGGGTGGGGTCGATTGAAGAGGAATTCAACTCACCCCTTGAGTGTTTGAAGAGACAGGCTGCTGGACTGCATTACAATTGACAGGTAAGTGCAATTCCAAACTCCACAGAGACATCCTACAAAGTTTCTATTGGTTGTAATTCAGGGGTCTGATTTTAGGGTTTTACCCAGTTTAATTGGATCTGCATTCAGGGTTAAACCTGAAAACTCCCTGAACAGGCAGCAGGACGGTGTATGAACTAATAAACGCAGGCACAGTTAGCTGCGATTCAAATACAACGCATACAAAAAGAGCTTTTTTTGTTTCAAACGATCTCCAAATGATTTCATTTAACAAAATCACAACCTGATTGATCACAGTGAAATTCTTCCAGATGTTAAGAAATGGATAATTTAATGCTGTGCAAAAGTCTTAGACATTAGGTTAACTTAGACATCTTTCTTTGCATGTTTCTACTCTTTGCATCGTTTATCTGATCCTTGCTGTTCCTCACATCAATTTAAAGGATTTTTAAACAACTTTCTATTGGTAAACTGTATGTGAAAATAGCACAAACTGCCAAGAAGTTGTATGTTAAATGATGAGCCTAAAACAAAGCAGACGGGAATAGTGCTGGGTGTAAAGAGTGAAGCTGGATGTTCTCTTCAGTGTTGTTCAACCTTGCTGGACGGTTTCTGCAGCACTTCATGTTAGCTGCTGCTGCTCATGTGTAGTTTGCTTTGAGTTGTTGTGATCACAGGATGAAGCGGTTAAAGATAATGTATGGATGGATGGATGGGGGTTGACAGGTTTGGTTTCTTCTCACCCAAACTAACCGTCAAAGTTGTTATAATAGTAGAAAAAACTAGTGGAGCCTTTGAGTAAATTATTGATGCTGACAACTGCCATATCTATTTTAACTCCTGAATATTTTCTAAGACTCTTGCACAGCAGTGTATATATATATATATATACATTTGTTTTTTCTAAGAGTATCTAAACTAACAGGACAGTGAAGAAGATGGCTCCATCTCTCTTGAAATTCTGCTTCCTTCTCCTATTGGCCGCTCAGTTTGTGGCCCCTCAGTGGTTTGTGGCCCCTAAACAAGTAAGTTTGTAATTTCCCTTCCTAGGGACCCCCTTCCCCCCGTCTGTCTGTCTGTCTGTCTGTCTGTCTGTCTGTCTGTCTGTCTGTGTCTCTGCTAGATTTTGTTCAAACCGAGGAGTTTACTTCATTGAGCCCTGTCACAAAGACGGCCGGAGTGGGTGGCGTCAGACCAGAAGCAGGAAATAAACAGACAGAAATGTGTGGTTTGGTGAAGCTGAGCGAATGCTTTCGCTCAGCATTTAATAAACAGAACAGAAAATAAAAGGTTGGAACACAAAACAGGACACGGCACTATACGCCAAAATAAAAAGACAAACAAGACGAACTAAACAGAGCACAGACAGACAAACAAAACACAGTGAGCAGATTTAACTATTTACGCTTTCTTTTCACAATTACCTCCCTCTCCAATCCCGTTCTCCACTCACCGAACACCCAACCCTGACTGAATGAAATGTGCATCTATATATACTGTTGTGTTGGGATTCAATTACTAATTAATTATTCACTTGAATCCCAGCACGTGAATTAATTCTGTGCATCCCCGTGCTTACATATTATTATACAATTTTAAATCACATGTGAAACACAGACCAGCTTATATCCCGTGTACCAATCTATACACCAACATTAACACACGCACGCAACATACAACACATAATATGCACACAGGGGCGGGGCACATTGCCACAGCCCTTAAATTGAACTAAAACAATTTGCTTAATTGGAAATGTTTTAAAATTGTTTAGGTTGGGAGATTTCAAGTATATTTTGTGATCACATCGTCATGATTTATGCAACTGCACAAAATCTACACAAAACTGCACAAAATCTGCTGTCCATGAACGGCGGCCATTTTGTTTTTCCTATTTTCAGAATTCTCCAATACCGATGGACTTCTCAAAACATTCCCTGGATGATCAATATAAAGGCTGCAGAAACGAAATGTTACAAAAAGTTCAAAAGGTTTACCTGCCTAGAGAACTGAAACAGAACCCAAAATTTAATTCCGCCTGGTCCAACGCAAAATCGGCAATGAAATCCAAATCTCTGGGATATCTGACTCTAGAACAAGCCACTGCCATCTACGTTTACACAATGCCAGGCGTTTACAGTGACTTCAACACAGCGGTCAGAAACGGAGGCGGAAAGAATTACAAGGCGTTCCCGTTCAAGGCGCTGCATTTTTACATAACCGATGCCCTGAAGAAGCTGAAAACCAAATTTAAAAACTGTTATCATGTCTACAGGGGCGTTTCCAAGCCCACAAGCGTGGGCAAGGGTAAAACTGTCTGCTTCGGCCAGTTCACCTCCACTTCACGAAGCCTACAAAAAGCCATGCATTTTGGATCCGGAACAATTTTCCACATGCGCACATGCCAGGGCGCATCGATTCAAAGTTATTCGATGTTCCCAACTGAAGACGAGGTGCTGGTGCCGCCATTCGAGAGGTTCCGAGTGGAGGACGTCAACGGGAATCAAATCAGACTGACACCACTGCCAAAAACCACAAGCATTTACAACTGTCTGGCAGGTAAGGAGAGAGATGTTGCGGCAGGCCATCTGGCTCAAAAACGCAGGAAGTTTAGTTTGACCTTTAACTCTTGATTGCAGACTTCCAAGTGGCATATCCAGTAAAGGCAATCTGCTGGAGTGCAGGATGCGCCCTATAGGAGATCGCTGGTTCGAATCCGGGGCTATGCTATTGCCGGCTGAAGCTAGGAGGTCCCAGGGGGTGGCAAATTGACCAAGTGTAGCTGGCCTTATTTTGCTTTGTGTAATTTATTTTTATTTTTTTAAAAGGATCAGTCCTGGATTAGTCATTCACCAACAGCTGTTTATTGAGTCTACCGTATCATACGGCCTGTCTGTTTCAAGGCAAAAGTAAAGAAGAAAATGATGAATTAAGTGGCCCTCCTTCAATACCACACCTACATACGTCAAAGGATCAAAGGAAAACAATTAATTTGCTAGACAAAAATAATAATATAAAACAATATATACATCCATAAAGAATAACGGTTATTACTTTATACAGTGTTCATTCACACAAACACACACACATTCAAATGTGAACTGCACGCGCATCATACCGCTAGCGGTTGATTTATAAATATACTTTTTAAATGTTTTCTCATTGTAATTTTCCATTTTTACATGAGAACATTTACCAATAAACATAATTATTGTCTTCTATATACATTGGTATTTATTTGCGTTACGGTTTTATTTTCTAAATAGATTCGAGAACAATAATAAAAAATAAAGACTAAAAACAAAGCTTTCCCTCCACATATCACAGTATACAAACACTATAATAACGATATGTACAATAAGTAAACCAATTTATATAATAATAATAATAATAATTTCCAGACAGAGAGCGACGTGGAAAAACAACCTACCTACGCCAGGTACATTACAAACTGGGCAGTAGGTCATTACAGTGACAGCGGTTTCTTAGATTGCTCGATTGGCTTCACAGCTGGCTTGCAGTGTGAAAGAAAGCAGGCAGCTCGACTTGACAGCTTGAAGCACGTTGTTGTTTCGGAGGACTGAAGCTTGAGTGCGCTTGTCTATGGCAAGCCGTTTTAACATCTAATCCTCAATTGCTGATATCAGCAATTTTAATAGTGATATCAGTAATGTATTGCTGATATCAGCAATTCTATTTTTGATATCAACAATTCTCAATGTTATTTTTTGATATCAAAAATAGAATTATTGATATTGGAAATACAATTCAGGATATCAAAAATAGAATTGTTGATATCAAAATTAGAATTGCTGATATCGGAAATACAATTGTGTATATCAAAAATAGTACCTTTTATTTTGATATCAACAATTGTATTTCCAATAAACAATTCTATTTTTGACATCAAGAACACGATTACATTACTGATATCAAAAATGCCATTCTTGATATCAATAATACAATTCTTGATATCAGAAATGCCATTCGTGATATCAATAACACAATTCTTGATATCAGAAATGCCATTCGTGATATCAATAATACCATTCTTGATATCAGCAATTGAGGATTAAATGTTAAAACGGCTTGCCATACTTGTCTGTCTTCGTCTCTTCAAGCTGAGTCACTGCAGGGGGGAGTGGGGGGGGAAGTTGCAGTGGTCAGACAGGCTCTTTTAAAGTAATTGGGCATTCCAAATTGGGGAGAAAACGTGGTTAAAATAATTGCTGATTCCAAATAAAACAAAAATGTTAACTAGTAATTGCATTAGTTTTGCAGGTTTTGTTTGAGAAAGCTTAGCGTTACTTGAACAGTTTTTGCAAGAATATAGTCTGTGTTTTACATTGCTACCCACTTGTCATTTATTTCTCTTTTTCATTGCAGTGCATAAAGGAAAGACACACGGGTGATGTCAGAGTTGAGTCTACAGTCATGTGACACGAGTCATGTGACCAACGCAGGCTGCGCAATACAGATATTCAATCTAAATTCATTCATTGTGGGCCATTTGCTGTGCGCTGTATAAACCATTTCAAACAGATGGAGAGACACAAATTGACTTGTTTTTTTTTGTTGTTTTTTTAAGTCAAAGACTTGGCAGCTTTTATAAGAGCAAAGCTACATTCAGAAATAGAGGGTCCGTGTTTGAATGTTCAGAACATGAAATGTAAAAAAAAAAAAAGAAAAAGCATTGTATGGAGTCTCTCTCTCTCCGTGGCTTTTGATGTGGTCTTTCTTTCGTTTTCTTTCTGCAATAAAACAGCTTTTTGAGCATCATTCAAAAATCACTTGTGCGTCTGTGTGGAGTTATTACTTTAACTATAGAGCATAATCTGGCATTCATGCACTTCACGGGTGGGAATATGACTCCTATTGCATAGCTGTTTCAATGAGACTCTCCATTACATAGCAGTTTCAATGTTACTCCCATCGCGCAGCAGTTTCAATAAAACTCCTATTGCACAGCAGCTTCAATGAGACTCCCTATTGCACAGCAGCTTCAATGAGACTCCCATCGCACAGCAGTTTCAATAAAACTCCTATTGCACAGCAGCTTCAATGAGACTCCCATCGCACAGCAGTTTCAATAAAACTCCTATTGCACAGCAGCTTCAATGAGACTCCCTTTTGCACAGCAGCTTCAATGAGACTCCCCATTACATAACATTCAATGAGACTCCCCATTACACAGCAGTTTCAATGAGACTCCTATCGCACAGCAGTTTCAATGAGACTCCCCATTACACAGCAGTTTCAATGAGACTCCCCATTACACAGCAGTTTCAATGAGACTCCTATCGCACAGCAGTTTCAATGAGACTCCCCATTACACAGCAGTTTCAATGAGACTCCCCATTACACAGCAGTTTCAATGAGACTCCTATCGCACAGCAGTTTCAATGAGACTCCTATCGCACAGCAGTTTCAATGAGACTCCCCATTACACAGCAGCTTCAATGAGACTCCTATCGCACAGCAGTTTCAATGAGACTCCCCATTACACAGCAGTTTCAATGAGACTCCCCATTACACAGCAGTTTCAATGAGACTCCTATCGCACAGCAGTTTCAATGAGACTCCTATCGCACAGCAGTTTCAATGAGACTCCTATCGCACAGCAGTTTCAATGAGACTCCTATCGCACAGCAGTTTCAATGAGACTCCCCATTACACAGCAGTTTCAATGAGACTCCCCATTACACAGCAGTTTCAATGAGACTCCTATCGCACAGCAGTTTCAATGAGACTCCTATCGCACAGTAGTTTCAATGAGAATCCCCATTACACAGCAGTTTCAATGAGACTCCCCATTACACAGCAGTTTCAATGAGACTCCCCATTAGACAGCAGTTTCAATGAGACTCCTATCGCACAGCAGTTTCAATGAGACTCCTATCGCACAGTAGTTTCAATGAGACTCCCCATTACACAGCAGTTTCAGTGAGACTCCCCATTACACAGCAGTTTCAATGAGACTCCCCATTACACAGCAGCTTCAATGAGACTCCCCATTACATAACATTCAATGAGACTCCCCATTACACAGCAGTTTCAATGAGACTCCCCATTACACAGCAGTTTCAATGAGACTCCCCATTACACAGCAGTTTCATTGAGACTCCTATCGCACAGCAGTTTCAATGAGACTTCCCATTACACAGCAGTTTCAATGAGACTCCCCATTACACAGCAGTTTCAATGAGACTCCTATCGCACAGCAGTTTCAATGAGACTCCCCATTACACAGCAGTTTCAATGAGACTCCTATCGCACAGCAGTTTCAATGATACTCCCATCGCACAGCAGTTTCAATAAAACTCCTATTGCACAGCAGCTTCAATGAGACTCCTTATTGCACAGCAGCTTCAATGAGACTCCCATCGCACAGCAGTTTCAATAAAACTCCTATTGCACAGCAGCTTCAATGAGACTCCCTATTGCACAGCAGCTTCAATGAGACTCCCCATTACATAACATTCAATGAGACTCCTATCGCACAGCAGTTTCAATGAGACTCCTATCGCACAGCAGTTTCAATGAGACTCCCCGTTACACAGCAGTTTCAGTGAGACTCCCCATTACACAGCAGTTTCAATGAGACTCCTATCGCACAGCAGTTTCAATGAGACTCCTATTGCACAGCAGTTTCAATGAGACTCCTATCGCACAGCAGTTTCAATGAGACTCCCCATTACACAGCAGTTTCAATGAGACTCCCCATTACACAGCAGTTTCAATGAGACTCCTATCACACAGCAGTTTCAATGAGACTCCCCATTACACAGCAGTTTCAATGAGACTCCCTATTACACAGCAGTCTCAATGAGACTCCCCATTACACAGCAGTTTCAATGAGACTCCCCATTACACAGCAGTTTCAATGAGACTCCTATCGCACAGCAGTTTCAATGAGACTGCAGTACACTCAATTCTTCTTACATTATTAAAAAATAAAAAAATAGGACTTTTATTTAAAATGCTGCAGTTATTAAAATGAGCTGTTTCACAGAAAATACCTGCAATTGAAACCAATTTTACTATCGGCAATGGTACAATCATCCATTTACTAATCTCTTCAATATTCATACACACTTTCTATCAGTATTCAAATAAGCATTAACTGCAGGTTTCTTTCTTTACTCATATGTTATAGCTCCGATAATGAAATACACCAAAGAGATGGGTCTGTAGTTTTGCATATTCGGGACGGGGCGGGGTGGGGGCGATTGAAGAGGAATTCAACTCACCCCTTGAGTGTTTGAAGAGACAGGCTACTGGACTGCATTACAATTGACAGGTAAGGGCAATTCCAAACTCCACAGAGACATCCTACAAAGTTTCTATTGGTTGTAATTCAGGGGTCTGATTTTAGGGTTTTACCCAGTTTAATTGGATCTGCATTCAGGGTTAAACCTGAAAACTCCCTGAACAGGCAGCAGGACTGTGTATGAACTAATAAACGCAGGCACAGTTAGCTGCGATTCAAATACAATGCATACAAAAAGAGCTTTTTTTGTTTCAAACGATCTCCAAATGATTTCATTTAACAAAATCACAACCTGATTGATCACAATGAAATTCTTCCAGATGTTAAGAAATGGATAATTTAATGCTGTGCAAAAGTCTTAGACATTAGGTTAACTTAGACATCTTTCTTTGCATGTTTCTACTCTTTGCATCGTTTATCTGATCCTTGCTGTTCCTCACATCAATTTAAAGGATTTTTAAACGACTTTCTATTGGTAAACTGTATGTGAAAATAGCACAAGCTTCCAAGAAGTTGTATGTTAAATGATGAGCCTAGTACAAAGCAGGCGGGAATAGTGCTGGGTGTAAAGAGTGAAGCTGGATGTTCTCTTCAGTGTTGTTCATCCTTGCTGGACGGTTTCTGCAGCACTTCATGTTAGTTGCTGCTGCTCATGTGTAGTTTGCATTGAGTTGTTGTGATCACAGGATGAAGCGGTTAAAGATAATGGATGGATGGATGGATGGGGGTTGACAGGTTTGGTTTCTTCTCACCCAAACTAACCGTCAAAGTTGTTATAATAGTAGAAAACACTAGTGGAGCCTTTGACAACTGCCATATCTATTATAACTCCTGAATATTGTCTAAGACTCTTGCACAGCAGTGCATATATATATATATATATATATATATATATATATATATATATATATATATATATATATATACTGTATATTATAACTCCTGAAACCAGAACTCAAAACCAGTAGCCCTAATTATAGATTATATATATATATATATACATTTGTTTTTTCTAAGAGTATCTAAACTAACAGGACAGTGAAGAAGATGGCTCCATCTCTCTTGAAATTCTGCTTTCTTCTCCTATTGGCCGCTCAGTTTGTGGCCCCTCAGTGGTTTGTGGCCCCTAAACAAGTAAGTTTGTAATTTCCCTTCCTAGGGACCCCCTTCCCCCCGTCTGTCTGTCTTTCTGTCTGTCTGTCTGTCTGTCTGTCTGTGTGTCTGTCTGTGTCTCTGCTAGATTTTGTTCCAACCGAGGAGTTTACTTCATTGAGCCCTTAAATTGAACTAAAACAATTTGCTTAATTGGAAATGTTTTAAAATTGTTTAGGTTGGGAGATTAAGTATATTTTGTGATCACATCGTCATGATTTATGCAACTGCACAAAATCTACACAAAACTGCACAACTGCACAAAATCTGCTGTCCATGAATGGCGGCCATTTTGTTTTTCCTATTTTCAGAATTCTCCAATACCGATGGACTTCTCAAAACATTCCCTGGATGATCAATATAAAGGCTGCAGAAACGCAATGTTACAAAAAGTTCAAAAGGTTTACCTGCCTAGAGAACTGAAACAGAACCCAAAATTTAATTCCGCCTGGTCCAACGCAAAATCGGCAATGAAATCCAAATCTCTGGGATATCTGACTCTAGAACAAGCCACTGCCATCTACGCTTACACAATGCCAGGCGTTTACAGTGACTTCAACACAGCGGTCAGAAACGGAGGCGGAAAGAATTACAAGGGGTTCCCGTTCAAGGCGCTGCATTTTTACATAACCGATGCCCTGAAGAAGCTGAAAACCAAATTTAAAAACTGTTATCATGTCTACAGGGGCGTTTCCAAGCCCACAAGCGTGGGCAAGGGTAAAACTGTCCGCTTCGGCCAGTTCACCTCCACTTCACGAAGCCTACAAAAAGCCATGCATTTTGGATCCGGAACAATTTTCCACATGCGCACATGCCAGGGCGCATCGATTCAAAGTTATTCGATGTTCCCAGCTGAAGACGAGGTGCTGGTGCCGCCATTCGAGAGGTTCCGAGTGGAGGACGTCAACGGGAATCAAATCAGACTGACACCACTGCCAAAAACCACAAGCATTTACAACTGTCTGGCAGGTAAGGAGAGAGATCTTGCGGCAGGCCATCTGGCTCAAAAACGCAGGAAGTTTAGTTTGACCTTTAACTCTTGATTGCAGACTTCCAAGTGGCATATCCAGTAAAGGCAATCTGCTGGCGTGCAGGATGCGCCCTATAGGAGATCGCTGGTTCGAATCCGGGGCTATGCCATTGTCGGCTGAAGCTAGGAGGTCCCAGGGGGTGGCAAATTGACCAAGTGTAGCTGGCCTTATTTTGCTTTGTGTAATTTATTTTTATTTTTTTTAAAGAATCAGTCCCGGATTAGTCATTCACCAACAGCTGTTTATTGAGTCTACCGTATCATACGGCCTGTCTGTTTCAAGGCAAAAGTAAAGAAGAAAAGGATGAATTAAGTGGCCCTCCTTCAATACCACACCTACATACTTCAAAGGATCAAAGGAAAACAATTAATTTGCTAGACAAAAATAATAATATAAAACAAAATATACATCCATAAAGAATAACGGTTATTACTTTATACAGTGTTCATTCACACACACACCCACATTCAAATGTGAACTGCACGCGCATCATACCGCTAGCGGTTGATTTATACATATACTTTTTAAATGTTTTCTCATTGTAATTTTCCATTTTTACATGAGAACATTTACCAATAAACATAATTATTGTATTCTATATACATTGGTATTTATTTGCGTTACGGTTTTATTTTCTAAATAGATTCGAGAACAATAATAAAAAATAAAGACTAAAAACAAAGCTTTCCCACCACATATCACAGTATACAAACACTATAATAACGATATGTACAATAAGTAAACCAATTTATATAATAATAATAATAATAATTTCCAGACAGAGAGCGATGTGGAAAAACAACCTACCTACGCCAGGTACATTACAAACTGGGCAGTAGGTCATTACAGTGACAGCGGTTTCTTAGATTGCTCGATTGGCTTCACAGCTGGCTTGCAGTGTGAAAGAAAGCAGGCAGCTCGACTTGACAGCTTGAAGCACGTTGTTGTTTCGGAGGACTGAAGCTTGAGTGCGCTTGTCTATGGCAAGCCGTTTTAACATCTAATCCTCAATTGCTGATATCGGCAATTTTAATAGTGATATCAGTAATGTATTGCTGATATTAGCAATTCTATTTTTGATATCAACAATTCTCAATGTTATTTTTTGATATCAAAAATAGAATTATTGATATTGGAAATACAATTCAGGATATCAAAAATAGAATTGTTGATATCAAAATTAGAATTGCTGATATCGGAAATACAATTGTGTATATCAAAAATAGTACCTTTTATTTTGATATCAACAATTGTATTTCCAATAAACAATTCTATTTTTGACATCAAGAACACGATTACATTACTGATATCAAAAATGCCATTCTTGATATCAATAATATAATTCTTGATATCAGAAATGCCATTCGTGATATCAATAACACAATTCTTGATATCAGAAATGCCATTCGTGATATCAATAACAGAATTCTTGATATCAGAAATGCCATTCGTGATATCAATAATACCATTCTTGATATCAGCAATTGAGGATTAAATGTTAAAACGGCTTGCCATACTTGTCTGTCTTCGTCTCTTCAAGCTGAGTCACTGCAGGGGGGAGTGGGGGGGGAAGTTGCAGTGGTCAGACAGGCTCTTTTAAAGTAATTGGGCATTCCAAATTGGGGAGAAAACGTGGTTAAAATAATTGCTGATTCCAAATAAAACAAAAATGTTAACTAGTAATTGCATTAGTTTTGCAGGTTTTGTTTGAGAAAGCTTAGCGTTACTTGAACAGTTTTTGCATGAATATAGTCTGTGTTTCACATTGCTACCCACTTGTCATTTATTTCTCTTTTTCATTGCAGTGCATAAAGGAAAGACACACGGGTGATGTCAGAGTTGAGTCTACAGTCACGTGACACGAGTCATGTGACCAACGCAGGCTGCACAATACAAATATTCAATCTAAATTCATTCATTGTGGGCCATTTGCTGTGCGCTGTATAAACCATTTCAAACAGATGGAGAGACACAAATTGACTTGTTTTTTTTTGTTGTTTTTTTAAGTCAAAGACTTGGCAGCTTTTATAAGAGCAAAGCTACATTCAGAAATAGAGGGTCCGTGTTTGAATGTTCAGAACATGAAATGTAAAAAAAAAAAGAAAAAGCATTGTATGGAGTCTATCTCTCTCCGTGGCTTTTGATGTGGTCTTTCTTTCGTTTTCTTTCTGCAATAAAACAGCTTTTTGAGCATCATTCAAAAATCACTTGTGCGTCTGTGTGGAGTTATTACTTTAACTATAGAGCATAATCTGGCATTCATGCACTTCACGGGTGGGAATATGACTCCTATTGCACAGCAGTTTCAATGATACTCCTATTGCACAGCAGTTTCAATGAGACTCCCCATTACACAGCAGTTTCAATGAGACTCCGCATTACACAGCAGTTTCAATGAGACTCCTATCGCACAGCAGTTTCAATGAGACTCCCCATTACACAGCAGTTTCAATGAGACTCCCCATTACACAGCAGTTTCAATGAGACTCCTATCGCACAGCAGTTTCAATGAGACTGCAGTACACTCAATTCTTCTTACATTATTAAAAAAAAATAAAAAAAATAGGACTTTTATTTAAAATGCTGCAGTTATTAAAATGAGCTGTTTCACAGAAAATACCTGCAATTGAAACCAATTTTACTATCGGCAATGGTACAATCATCCATTTACTAATCTCTTCAATATTCATACACACTTTGTATCAGTATTCAAATAAGCATTAACTGCAGGTTTCTTTATTTTCTCCTATGTTATAGCTCCGATAATGAAATACACCAAAGAGATGGGTCTGTAGTTTTGCATATTCGGGACGGGGCGGGGCGGGGGCGATTGAAGAGGAATTCAAATCACCCCCTGGCTCTGGAGTGCCACAGACAGACCCTCCTGGTTTTGTTTTACCCAGGCCCCCTTAATAAAGGAATTGATTGAATGACTTTTCAATTGATTCAAAGGTATTTGACGATTAAAGATGCCTAGAAAACAACAAGCTGCAAGGCTGAATTAGGCAATAATTAGACTGAAGCCAGAACGAAATGAATCAGGAGAGATCAATGCTGCACAATGTCGTTTGTTAAATCAATCAAGATGTATATGAGGGTAAAAAGAAACTAGTTATTTTGGTAATTAGAGTTTGATTAACATATCAAAACATGTTTAAAGGGACGTCGTCACAGGGTGATTATCAAAAATAAAAACTCAAAACTAGAAGCCCTAATTTATATTTATTTTTATATATATATATATATATATATATATTTCTTTTTTTCTAAGAATATCTAAACTAACAGACTGTCTGTCTGTGTCTCTGCTGGGTTTTGTTCCAACTGAGGAGTTTACTTCATTGAGCCGTTAATTGAACTAAAACAATTTGCTTAATTGGAAATGTTTTAAAATTGTTTAGGTTGGGAGATTTCAAGGATATTTTGTGATCACATCGTCATGATTTATGCAACTGCACAAAATCTACACAAAACTGCACAACTGCACAAAATCTGCTGTCCATGAACAGCGGCCATTTTGTTTTTCCTATTTTCAGAATTCTCCAATACCGATGGACTTCTCAAAACATTCCCTGGATGATCAATATAAAGGCTGCAGAAACAAAATGTTACAAAAAGTTCAAAAGGTTTACCTGCCTAGAGAACTGAAACAGAACCCAAAATTTAATTCCGCCTGGTCCAACGCAAAATCGGCAATGAAATCCAAATCTCTGGGATATCTGACTCTAGAACAAGCCACTGCCATCTACGCTTACACAATGCCAGGCGTTTACAGTGACTTCAACACAGCGGTCAGAAATGGAGGCGGAAAGAATTACAAGGGGTTCCCGTTCAAGGCGATGCATTTTTACATAACCGATGCCCTGAAGAAGCTGAAAACCAAATTTTAAAACTGTTATCATGTCTACAGGGGCGTTTCCAAGCCCACAAGCGTGGGCAAGGGTAAAACTGTCCGCTTCGGCCAGTTCACCTCCACTTCACGAAGCCTACAAAAAGCCATGCATTTTGGATCCGGAACAATTTTCCACATGCGCACATGCCAGGGCGCATCGATTCAAAGTTATTCGATGTTCCCAACTGAAGACGAGGTGCTGGTGCCGCCATTCGAGAGGTTCCGAGTGGAGGACGTCAACGGGAATCAAATCAGACTGACACCACTGCCAAAAACCACAAGCATTTACAACTGTCTGGCAGGTAAGGAGAGAGATCTTGCGGCATGCCATCTGGCTCAAAAACGCAGGAAGTTTAGTTTGACCTTTAACTCTTGATTGCAGACTTCCAAGTGGCATATCCAGTAAAGGCAATCTGCTGGCGTGCAGGATGCGCCCTATAGGAGATCGCTGGTTCGAATCCGGGGCTATGCCATTGTCGGCTGAAGATAGGAGGTCCCAGGGGGTGGCAAATTGACCAAGTGTAGCTGGCCTTATTTTGCTTTGTGTAATTTATTTTTATTTTTTTTAAAGAATCAGTCCTGGATTAGTCATTCACCAACAGCTGTTTATTGAGTCTACCGTATCATACGGCCTGTCTGTTTCAAGGCAAAAGTAAAGAAGAAAAGGATGAATTAAGTGGCCCTCCTTCAATACCACACCTACATACTTCAAAGGATCAAAGGAAAACAATTAATTTGCTAAACAAAAATAATAATATAAAACAATATATACATCCATAAAAAATAACGGTTATTACTTTATACAGTGTTCATTCACACACACACACACACACACACATTCAAATGTGAACTGCACGCGCATCATACCGCTAGCGGTTGATTTATACATATACTTTTTAAATGTTTTCTCATTGTAATTTTCCATTTTTACATGAGAACATTTACCAATAAACATAATTATTGTATTCTATATACATTGGTATTTATTTGCGTTACGGTTTTATTTTCTAAATAGATTCGAGAACAATAATAAAAAATAAAGACTAAAAACAAAGCTTTCCCACCACATATCACAGTATACAAACACTATAATAACGATATGTACAATAAGTAAACCAATTTATATAATAATAATAATAATAATAATTTCCAGACAGAGAGCGACGTGGAAAAACAACCTCCCTACGCCAGGTACATTACAAACTGGGCAGTAGGTCATTACAGTGACAGCGGTTTCTTAGATTGCTCGATTGGCTTCACAGCTGGCTTGCAGTGTGAAAGAAAGCAGGCAGCTCGACTTGACAGCTTGAAGCACGTTGTTGTTTCGGAGGACTGAAGCTTGAGTGCGCTTGTCTATGGCAAGCCGTTTTAACATCTAATCCTCAATTGCTGATATCAGCAATTTTAATAGTGATATCAGTAATGTATTGCTGATATCAGCAATTCTATTTTTGATATCAACAATTCTCAATGTTATTTTTTGATATCAAAAATATAATTATTGATATTGGAAATACAATTGTGGATATCAAAAATAGAATTGTTGATATCAAAATTAGAATTGCTGATACCGGAAATACAATTGTGTATATCAAAAATAGTACCTTTTATTTTCATATCAACAATTGTATTTCCAATAAACAATTCTATTTTTGACATCAAGAACACGATTACATTACTGATATCAAAAATGCCATTCTTGATATCAATAATACAATTCTTGATATCAGAAATGCCATTCGTGATATCAATAACACAATTCTTGATATCAGAAATGCCATTCGTGATATCAATAATACCATTCTTGATATCAGCAATTGAGGATTAAATGTTAAAACGGCTTGCCATACTTGTCTGTCTTCATCTCTTTAAGCTGAGTCACTGCAGGGGGGAGTGGGGGGGGGGAGGTTGCAGTGGTCAGACAGGCTCTTTTAAAGTAATTGGGCATTCCAAATTGGGGAGAAAACGTGGTTAAAATAATTGCTGATTCCAAATAAAACAAAAATGTTAACTAGTAATTGCATTAGTTTTGCAGGTTTTGTTTGAGAAAGTTTAGCGTTACTTGAACAGTTTTTGCATGAATATAGTCTGTGTTTTACATTGCTACCCACTTGTCATTTATTTCTATTTTTCATTGCAGTGCATAAAGGAAAGACACACGGGTGATGTCAGAGTTGAGTCTACAGTCACGTGACACGAGTCATGTGACCAACGCAGGCTGCACAATACAGATATTCAATCTAAATTCATTCATTGTGGGCCATTTGCTGTGCGCTGTATAAACCATTTCAAACAGATGGAGAGACACAAATTGACTTGTTTTTTTTTGTTGTTTTTTTAAGTCAAAGACTTGGCAGCTTTTATAAGAGCAAAGCTACATTCAGAAATAGAGGGTCCGTGTTTGAATGTTCAGAACATGAAATGTAAAAAAAAAAAAGAAAAAGCATTGTATGGAGTCTCTCTCTCTCCGTGGCTTTTGATGTGGTCTTTCTTTCGTTTTCTTTCTGCAATAAAACAGCTTTTTGAGCATCATTCAAAAATCACTTGTGCGTCTGTGTGGAGTTATTACTTTAACTATAGAGCATAATCTGGCATTCATGCACTTCACGGGTGGGAATATGACTCCTATTGCATAGCAGTTTCAATGATACTCCCATCGCACAGCAGTTTCAATAAAACTCCTATTGCACAGCAGCTTCAATGAGACTGCCCATTACATAACATTCAATGAGACTCCCCATTACACAGCAGTTTCAATGAGACTCCCCATTACACAGCAGTTTCAATGAGACTCCCCATTACACAGCAGTTTCAATGAGACTCCCCATTACACAGCAGTTTCAATGAGACTCCCCATTACACAGCAGTTTCAATGAGACTCCTATCGCACAGCAGTTTCAATGAGACTGCAGTACACTCAATTCATCTTACATTATTAAAAAAAAATAAAAAAAATAGGACTTTTATTTAAAATGCTGCAGTTATTAAAATGAGCTGTTTCACAGAAAATACCTGCAATTGAAACCAATTTTACTATCGGCAATGGTACAATCATCCATTTACTAATCTCTTCAATATTCATACACACTTTGTATCAGTATTCAAATAAGCATTAACTGCAGGTTTCTTTATTTTCTCCTATGTTATAGCTCCGATAATGAAATACACCAAAGAGATGGGTCTGTAGTTTTGCATATTCGGGACGGGGCGGGGTGGGGGCGATTGAAGAGGAATTCAAATCACCCCCTGGCTCTGGAGTGCCACAGACAGACCCTCCTGGTTTTGTTTTACCCAGGCCCCCTTAATAAAGGAATTGATTGAATGACTTTTCAATTGATTCAAAGGTATTTGACGATTAAAGATGCCTAGAAAACAACAAGCTGCAAGGCTGAATTAGGCAATAATTAGACTGAAGCCAGAACGAAATGAATCAGGAGAGATCAATGCTGCACAATGTCGTTTGTTAAATCAATCAAGATGTATATGAGGGTAAAAAGAAACTAGTTATTTTGGTAATTAGAGTTTGATTAACATATCAAAACATGTTTAAAGGGACGTCGTCACAGGGTGATTATCAAAAATAAAAACTCAAAACTAGAAGCCCTAATTTATATTTATATATATATATATATATATATATATATATATATATATTTGTTTTTTTCTAAGAATATCTAAACTAACAGACTGTCTGTCTGTGTCTCTGCTGGGTTTTGTTCCAACTGAGGAGTTTACTTCATTGAGCCGTTAATTGAACTAAAACAATTTGCTTAATTGGAAATGTTTTAAAATTGTTTAGGTTGGGAGATTTCAAGGATATTTTGTGATCACATCGTCATGATTTATGCAACTGCACAAAATCTACACAAAACTGCACAACTGCACAAAATCTGCTGTCCATGAACGGCGGCCATTTTGTTTTTCCTATTTTCAGAATTCTCCAATACCGATGGACTTCTCAAAACATTCCCTGGATGATCAATATAAAGGCTGCAGAAACAAAATGTTACAAAAAGTTCAAAAGGTTTACCTGCCTAGAGAACTGAAACAGAACCCAAAATTTAATTCCGCCTGGTCCAACGCAAAATCGGCAATGAAATCCAAATCTCTGGGATATCTGACTCTAGAACAAGCCACTGCCATCTACGCTTACACAATGCCAGGCGTTTACAGTGACTTCAACACAGCGTTTAGAAATGGAGGCGAAAGAATTACAAGGGGTTCCCGTTCAAGGCGATGCATTTTTACATAACCGATGCCCTGAAGAAGCTGAAAACCAAATTTAAAAACTGTTATCATGTGTACAGGGGCGTTTCCAAGCCCACAAGCGTGGGCAAGGGTAAAACTGTCCCCTTCGGCCAGTTCACCTCCACTTCACGAAGCCTACAAAAAGCCATGCATTTTGGATCCGGAACAATTTTCCACATGCGCACATGCCAGGGCGCATCGATTCAAAGTTATTCGATGTTCCCAACTGAAGACGAGGTGCTGGTGCCGCCATTCGAGAGGTTCCGAGTGGAGGAACGTCAACGGGAATCAAATCAGACTGACACCACTGCCAAAAACCACAAGCATTTACAACTGTCTGGCAGGTAAGGAGAGAGATCTTGCGGCAGGCCATCTGGCTCAAAAACGCAGGAAGTTTAGTTTGACCTTTAACTCTTGATTGCAGACTTCCAAGTGGCATATCCAGTAAAGGCAATCTGCTGGCGTGCAGGATGCGCCCTATAGGAGATCGCTGGTTCGAATCCGGGGCTATGCCATTGTCGGCTGAAGCTAGGAGGTCCCAGGGGGTGGCAAATTGACCAAGTGTAGCTGGCCTTATTTTGCTTTGTGTAATTTATTTTTATTTTTTTTAAAGAATCAGTCCTGGATTAGTCATTCACCAACAGCTGTTTATTGAGTCTACCGTATCATACGGCCTGTCTGTTTCAAGGCAAAAGTAAAGAAGAAAAGGATGAATTAAGTGGCCCTCCTTCAATACCACACCTACATACTTCAAAGGATCAAAGGAAAACAATTAATTTGCTAGACAAAAATAATAATATAAAACAATATATACATCCATAAAAAATAACGGTTATTACTTTATACAGTGTTCATTCACACACACACACACACACACACACACACTCAAATGTGAACTGCACACGCATCATACCGCTAGCGGTTGATTTATAAATATCCTTTTTAAATGTTTTCTCATTGTAATTTTCCATTTTTACATGAGAACATTTACCAATAAACATAATTATTGTATTCTATATACATTGGTATTTATTTGCGTTACGGTTTTATTCTCTAAATAGATTCGAGAACAATAATAAAAAATAAAGACTAAAAACAAAGCTTTCCCACCACATATCACAGTATACAAACACTATAATAACGATATGTACAATAAGTAAACCAATTTATATAATAATAATAATAATAATTTCCAGACAGAGAGCGACGTGGAAAAACAACCTACCTACGCCAGGTACATTACAAACTGGGCAGTAGGTCATTACAGTGACAGCGGTTTCTTAGATTGCTCGATTGGCTTCACAGCTGGCTTGCAGTGTGAAAGAAAGCAGGCAGCTCGACTTGACAGCTTGAAGCACGTTGTTGTTTCGGAGGACTGAAGCTTGAGTGCGCTTGTCTATGGCAAGCCGTTTTAACATCTAATCCTCAATTGCTGATATCAGCAATTTTAATAGTGATATCAGTAATGTATTGCTGATATCAGCAATTCTATTTTTGATATCAACAATTCTCAATGTTATTTTTTGATATCAAAAATAGAATTATTGATATTGGAAATACAATTCAGGATATCAAAAATAGAATTGTTGATATCAAAATTAGAATTGCTGATATCGGAAATACAATTGTGTATATCAAAAATAGTACCTTTTATTTTGATATCAACAATTGTATTTCCAATAAACAATTCTATTTTTGACATCAAGAACACGATTACATTACTGATATCAAAAATGCCATTCTTGATATCAATAACAAAATTCTTGATATCAGAAATGCCATTCGTGATATCAATAACACAATTCTTGATATCAGAAATGCCATTCGTGATATCAATAACACAATTCTTGATATCAGAAATGCCATTCGTGATATCAATAATACCATTCTTGATATCAGCAATTGAGGATTAAATGTTAAAACGGCTTGCCATACTTGTCTGTCTTCATCTCTTCAAGCTGAGTCACTGCAGGGGGAGTGGGGGGGGAGGTTGCAGTGGTCAGCAGGCTCTTTTAAAGTAATTGAGCATTCCAAATTGGGGAGAAAACGTGGTTAAAATAATTGCTGATTCCAAATAAAACAAAAATGTTAACTAGTAATTGCATTAGTTTTGCAGGTTTTGTTTGAGAAAGTTTAGCGTTACTTGAACAGTTTTTGCATGAATATAGTCTGTGTTTTACATTGCTACCCACTTGTCATTTATTTCTCTTTTTCATTGCAGTGCATAAAGGAAAGACACACGGGTGATGTCAGAGTTGAGTCTACAGTCACGTGACACGAGTCATGTGACCAACGCAGGCTGCGCAATACAGACATTCATTCTAAATTCATTCATTGTGGGCCATTTGCTGTGCGCTGTATAAACCATTTCAAACAGATGGAGAGACACAAATTGACTTGTTTTTTTTTGTTGTTTTTTTAAGTCAAAGACTTGGCAGCTTTTATAAGAGCAAAGCTACATTCAGAAATAGAGGGTCCGTGTTTGAATGTTCAGAACATGAAATGTAAAAAAAAAAAGAAAAAGCATTGTATGGAGTCTCTCTCTCTCCGTGGCTTTTGATGTGGTCTTTCTTTCGTTTTCTTTCTGCAATAAAACAGCTTTTTGAGCATCATTCAAAAATCACTTGTGCGTCTGTGTGGAGTTATTACTTTAACTATAGAGCATAATCTGGCATTCATGCACTTCACGGGTGGGAATATGACTCCTATTGCACAGCAGTTTCAATGAGACTCTCCATTACATAGCAGTTTCAATGATACTCCCATCGCACAACAGTTTCAATAAAACTCCTATTGCACAGCAGCTTCAATGAGACTCCCTATTGCACAGCGGCTTCAATGAGACTGCCCGTTACATAACATTCAATGAGACTCCCCATTACACAGCAGTTTCAATGAGACTCCTATCTCACAGCAGTTTCAATGAGACTCCCCATTACACAGCAGTTTCAATGAGACTCCTATCTCACAGCAGTTTCAATGAGACTCCTATCTCACTGCAGTTTCAATGAGACTCCCCATTACACAGCAGTTTCAATGAGACTGCACATTACATAACATTCAATGAGACTCCCCATTACACAGCAGTTTCAATGAGACTCCCCATTACACAGCAGTTTCAATGAGACTCCCCATTACACAGCAGTTTCAATGAGACTCCCCATTACACAGCAGTTTCAATGAGACTCCCCATTACACAGCAGTTTCAATGAGACTCCTATCGCACAGCAGTTTCAATGAGACTGCAGTACACTCAATTCTTCTTACATTATTAAAAAAAAATAAAAAAATAGGACTTTTATTTAAAATGCTGCAGTTACTAAAATGAGCTGTTTCACAGAAAATACCTGCAATTGAAACCAATTTTACTATCGGCAATGGTACAATCATCCATTTACTAATCTCTTCAATATTCATACACACTTTCTATCAGTATTCAAATAAGCATTAACTGCAGGTTTCTTTATTTTCTCCTATGTTATAGCTCCGATAATGAAATACACCAAAGAGATGGGTCTGTAGTTTTGCATATTCGGGACGGGGCGGGGTGGGGGCGATTGAAGAGGAATTCAAATCACCCCCTGGCTCTGGAGTGCCACAGACAGACCCTCCTGGTTTTGTTTTACCCAGGCCCCCTTAATAAAGGAATTGATTGAATGACTTTTCAATTGATTCAAAGGTATTTGACGATTAAAGATGCCTAGAAAACAACAAGCTGCAAGGCTGAATTAGGCAATAATTAGACTGAAGCCAGAACGAAATGAATCAGGAGAGATCAATGCTGCACAATGTCGTTTGTTAAATCAATCAAGATGTATATGAGGGTAAAAAGAAACTAGTTATTTTGGTAATTAGAGTTTGATTAACATATCAAAACATGTTTAAAGGGACGTCGTCACAGGGTGATTATCAAAAATAAAAACTCAAAACTAGAAGCCCTAATTTATATTTATTTTTATATATATATTTGTTTTTTTCTAAGAATATCTAAACTAACAGACTGTCTGTCTGTGTCTCTGCTGGGTTTTGTTCCAACCGAGGAGTTTACTTCATTGAGCCCTTAAATTGAACTAAAACAATTTGCTTAATTGGAAATGTTTTAAAATTGTTTAGGTTGGGAGATTAAGTATATTTTGTGATCACATCGTCATGATTTATGCAACTGCACAAAATCTACACAAAACTGCACAACTGCACAAAATCTGCTGTCCATGAATGGCGGTGTGACAGTCTGGCTCGCAGTGGTGAGTGTGATGACGTCACGGACCAGGAAGTTACTGACACAAAAACAGTGGATGGGCGGGTGAAGCTGAATGCTCGTGCACTCAGCGAATTTAATAAACAAAACAAAAACAAGATTTAAACAAAACAACAAAACAAAAGGGCACGAGGGCCAAACGAATGAACAAACAAACAAGTAAGTGCCGTGCTGGATGATCCAGCACGTATTAGCAATTGTTTTTTTAAATGTTGCTTTCTCTCCGCTCCCCGTACTCTCTACTCCAACACCCCAACCCCGAGTGCAGAGTGCTGCTGGTTTATATACTCTGGCCGAGGGATTTAACTAGTTGGTAATTATCTTATTATCCCCCGGCCAGAGTCTGCACGCGTTTGGTAAGGATGCATGACTGTCAGCTATTTAAATAGTCAGTAGCTGATCAGCCATGCATCCTCACGGGGTTTTTAAATAATAATAAAAGACGCGGCGCTTTTACCCGCGTCGCAAACAAAAATACAAATAATAATAAATAGGGGCGGGACACTCCGCCACACATGCCCCCCCTTGTGCGCAGCACACATGGCCCCAACGGCCACCTCCCCCCTCAGTCTCAAAGTCCCGGACGAGGGGGAAGCGAGTTGCTTCTGGGGGGTGGCCATGGTGGAATCTCCGGCACCCCCCAATTTTCCGTGGCCGGCAGCTCCCTCTTCCGGGGCTCCCTCCACACTCTCTCCTGCCGCGAAAGTGCGGCTGGGGGAGCTGGTCTCCTGACCTTCCCCCTCCTCTTCGTGGCCAGCAGTTCCCCTCCGTGGGGCTCTGACCACCCAAACTCCTGCCGCGAAAGTGCGGCTGGGGGAGCTGGTCTCCTGACCTCCCCCCCTTTCTTGATGGCCGGCAGTTCCCCTCCGTGGGGCTCCGGCCATAGTGTGGCGACCCCAGGCGAAGCCGGATCCCTGGCGACCCCAGGCGACGGCACCCTCGGGAGGCGACGGCAGCGGCAGCGGACCCTCGGGAGGCGACGGCAGCGGCAGCGGACCCTCGGGAGGCGACGGCAGCGGACCCTCGGGAGGCGACGGCAGCGGACCCTCGGGAGGCGACGGCAGCGGCAGCGGACCCTCGGGAGGCGACGACAGCGGACCCTCGGGAGGCGACGGCAGCGGACCCTCGGGAGGCGACGGCAGCGGACCCTCGGGAGGCGACGGCAGCGGACCCTCGGGAGGCGACGGCAGCGGACCCTCGGGAGGCGACGCAGGACCGGCAGCAACCCTAGGAGATGCAAAGGAGACACAGGCGACCCTAGGCGATGCCGACGGCGGGAGGGGAGCCCCTGGCCATGAAGGCGGCAGCAGGAGCTCCACTTCTCCCAATGGTGGTGGTGGTGGAGGTAGAGGTAGCTCCTGCTCCTCTCCTCCTGACGGTAAAGGCGGCAGGGGCTCCTCCTCTTCTGGCGGCCAAGGCGGCAGGGGCTTCTCCTCTTCTGGCGGCCAAGGCGGCAGGGGCTCCTCCCCTTCTGGCGGCCAAGGCTCCTCCCCTTCAGGCTGCCAAGGCGGCAGGGGCTCCTCCCCTTCTGGCGGCCAAGGCGACAGGGGCTCCTCCCCTTCTGGCGGCCAAGGCGACAGGGGCTCCTCCCCTTCTGGCGGCCAAGGCGGCAGGGCTTCCTCCCCTTCAGGCAGCGAAGGCGGCTCCTCCCCTTCTGGCAGCGAAGGCGGCAGGGCTTCCTCCCCTTCAGGCTGCGAAGGCGGCAGGGCTTCCTCCCCTTCAGGCTGCGAAGGCGGCAGGGCTTCCTCCCCTTCAGGCTGCGAAGGCGGCCGGGCTTCCTCCCCTTCAGGCTGCCAAGGCCGCAGGGCTTCCTCCCCTTCAGGCTGCCAAGGCCGCAGGGCTTCCTCCCCTTCAGGCTGCCAAGGCCGCAGGGCTTCCTCCCCTTCAGGCTGCCAAGGCCGCTGGGCTTCCTCCCCTTCAGGCTGCCAAGGCCGCAGGGCTTCCTCCCCTTCAGGCTGCAGTGGGGAAACCAGCAGGCATGCTCCCTCTGCTGGTGGTGGCGAGGGAGGCGGAACCAGCAGGCATATTCCCTCTGCTGGCGGAGGCGGGAGCAACACATAGTCCTCCCACGGGGGTGGAAGTGGCACCAGCAGGAACTCACCCTCTGCTGGCGGAGGCGGGAGCAACACGTCGTCCTCCCACGGCGGTGGAGGCATAACCAGCAGGCATTCACCCTCTGCTGGTGGAGGTGGCGGAGGCAGAGGCAGCTCCCGCTGCTCTGCTCCTGGCGGTGGAGGTGGCGGAGGCAGAGGCAGCTCCCGCTGCTCTGCTCCTGGTGGTGGTGGAGGCAGAGGCGATGGGGCGGATGCTGGCCACTCAGAGGGAGGCTGTGGCGGCTGGGCTGGTGTGTGCCGTGCTCCCTTCAGCAGCATAAATAGAGGCTGCTGGGGAACACCAGCATCCTGCCCTTCTCCCCCCCAGAAAAATTCAGGGGGTTGAGCCTGTAACTCCTCCCCTTCTGGCTCTTGGGACTGCAGCTTAGGTCCTAAGGCTGTGGAAGCCCCGACTTCCCTCTCTTCGGGCCGTGGACGCACCGACTCCTCCCTTTTGGGCTGTGGACACACCGACTCCTCCCTTTTGGGCTGTGGACGCACCGACTCCCCCCTCTTGGGCTTAGGACGTTCGGGCTCCTCCCACTCAGGCGTAGGACGTTCGGGCTCCTCCCACTCAGGCGTAGGACGTTCGGGCTCCTCCCACTCAGGCGCAGGACGTTCGGGCTCCTCCCACTCAGGCGCAGGACGTGCGGGCTCCTCATCCCCTGGCTCCTGCTCTGGGCAGTCCTTGTCCTCATGCCCATAGGCAATGCACATGGTGCACCACCTTGGCTCCCTCTGCTTCCTCCTCACTTTTCCCCCTCTCTGCCTCCTTCTCCTCACCTTCCTCCTTTGGGCTGGTTCCTCCTCCTCTTTGAGGCAGGTGAGGCAGGTTTCCTGATCCACCTGTGGCGATGGTATGGCCTTCAGGTGGATCCACTCCTCTGCAGTCTCTTTTTTTTTTTTCCCAAACACAAAAAAACACTATTTGAAAAAAACGAACACAAAAAAAACTTCCTTTGCTGTTCCTGGTCCGGCTGTTGGAGGCGTTGTTTATCCCACCGCTGCCACCATATGTGACAGTCTGGCTCGCAGTGGTGAGTGTGATGACGTCACGGACCAGGAAGTTACTGACACAAAAACAGTGGATGGGCGGGTGAAGCTGAATGCTCGTGCACTCAGCGAATTTAATAAACAAAACAAAAACAAGATTTAAACAAAACAACAAAACAAAAGGGCACGAGGGCCAAACGAATGAACAAACAAACAAGTAAGTGCCGTGCTGGATGATCCAGCACGTATTAGCAATTGTTTTTTTAAATGTTGCTTTCTCTCCGCTCCCCGTACTCTCTACTCCAACACCCCAACCCCGAGTGCAGAGTGCTGCTGGTTTATATACTCTGGCCGAGGGATTTAACTAGTTGGTAATTATCTTATTATCCCCCGGCCAGAGTCTGCACGCGTTTGGTAAGGATGCATGACTGTCAGCTATTTAAATAGTCAGTAGCTGATCAGCCATGCATCCTCACGGGGTTTTTAAATAATAATAAAAGACGCAGCGCTTTTACCCGCGCCGCAAACAAAAATACAAATAATAATAAATAGGGGCAGGACACTCCGCCACAGGCGGCCATTTTGTTTTTCCTATTTTCAGAATTCTCCAATACCGATGGACTTCTCAAAACATTCCCTGGATGATCAATATAAAGGCTGCAGAAACGCAATGTTACAAAAAGTTCAAAAGGTTTACCTGCCTAGAGAACTGAAACAGAACCCAAAATTTAATTCCGCCTGGTCCAACGCAAAATCGGCAATGAAATCCAAATCGCTGGGATATCTGACTCTAGAACAAGCCACTGCCATCTACGCTTACACAATGCCAGGCGTTTACAGTGACTTCAACACAGCGGTCAGAAACGGAGGCGGAAAGAATTACAAGGGGTTCCCGTTCAAGGCGATGCATTTTTACATAACCGATGCCCTGAAGAAGCTGAAAACCAAATTTAAAAACTGTTATCATGTGTACAGGGGCGTTTCCAAGCCCACAAGCGTGGGCAAGGGTAAAACTGTCCGCTTCGGCCAGTTCACCTCCACTTCACGAAGCCTACAAAAAGCCATGCATTTTGGATCCGGAACAATTTTCCACATGCGCACATGCCAGGGCGCATCGATTCAAAGTTATTCGATGTTCCCAGCTGAAGACGAGGTGCTGGTGCCGCCATTCGAGAGGTTCCGAGTGGAGGACGTCAACGGGAATCAAATCAGACTGACACCACTGCCAAAAACCACAAGCATTTACAACTGTCTGGCAGGTAAGGAGAGAGATCTTGCGGCAGGCCATCTGGCTCAAAAACGCAGGAAGTTTAGTTTGACCTTTAACTCTTGGTTGCAGACTTCCAAGTGGCATATCCAGTAAAGGCAATCTGCTGGCGTGCAGGATGCGCCCTATAGGAGATCGCTGGTTCGAATCCGGGGCTATGCCATTGTCGGCTGAAGCTAGGAGGTCCCAGGGGGTGGCAAATTGACCAAGTGTAGCTGGCCTTATTTTGCTTTGTGTAATTTATTTTTATTTTTTTTAAAGAATCAGTCCTGGATTAGTCATTCACCAACAGCTGTTTATTGAGTCTACCGTATCATACGGCCTGTCTGTTTCAAGGCAAAAGTAAAGAAGAAAAGGATGAATTAAGTGGCCCTCCTTCAATACCACACCTACATACTTCAAAGGATCAAAGGAAAACAATTAATTTGCTAGACAAAAATAATAATATAAAACAAAATATACATCCATAAAGAATAACGGTTATTACTTTATACAGTGTTCATTCACACACACACACACACATTCAAATGTGAACTGCACACGCATCATACCGCTAGCGGTTGATTTATACATATACTTTTTAAATGTTTTCTCATTGTAATTTTCCATTTTTACATGAGAACATTTACCAATAAACATAATTATTGTATTCTATATACATTGGTATTTATTTGCGTTACGGTTTTATTTTCTAAATAGATTCGAGAACAATAATAAAAAATAAAGACTAAAAACAAAGCTTTCCCACCACATATTACAGTATACAAACACTATAATAACGATATGTACAATAAGTAAACCAATTTATATAATAATAATAATAATAATAATAATTTCCAGACAGAGAGCGATGTGGAAAAACAACCTACCTACGCCAGGTACATTACAAACTGGGCAGTAGGTCATTACAGTGACAGCGGTTTCTTAGATTGCTCGATTGGCTTCACAGCTGGCTTGCAGTGTGAAAGAAAGCAGGCAGCTCGACTTGACAGCTTGAAGCACGTTGTTGTTTCGGAGGACTGAAGCTTGAGTGCGCTTGTCTATGGCAAGCCGTTTTAACATCTAATCCTCAATTGCTGATATCAGCAATTTTAATAGTGATATCAGTAATGTATTGCTGATATTAGCAATTCTATTTTTGATATCAACAATTCTCAATGTTATTTTTTGATATCAAAAATAGAATTATTGATATTGGAAATACAATTCAGGATATCAAAAATAGAATTGTTGATATCAAAATTAGAATTGCTGATATCGGAAATACAATTGTGTATATCAAAAATAGTACCTTTTATTTTGATATCAACAATTGTATTTCCAATAAACAATTCTATTTTTGACATCAAGAACACGATTACATTACTGATATCAAAAATGCCATTCTTGATATCAATAATATAATTCTTGATATCAGAAATGCCATTCGTGATATCAATAACACAATTCTTGATATCAGAAATGCCATTCGTGATATCAATAACACAGTTCTTGATATCAGAAATGCCATTCGTGATATCAATAATACCATTCTTGATATCAGCAATTGAGGATTAAATGTTAAAACGGCTTGCCATACTTGTCTGTCTTCGTCTCTTCAAGCTGAGTCACTGCAGGGGGGAGTGGGGGGGGAAGTTGCAGTGGTCAGACAGGCTCTTTTAAAGTAATTGGGCATTCCAAATTGGGGAGAAAACGTGGTTAAAATAATTGCTGATTCCAAATAAAACAAAAATGTTAACTAGTAATTGCATTAGTTTTGCAGGTTTTGTTTGAGAAAGCTTAGCGTTACTTGAACAGTTTTTGCATGAATATAGTCTGTGTTTCACATTGCTACCCACTTGTCATTTATTTCTCTTTTTCATTGCAGTGCATAAAGGAAAGACACACGGGTGATGTCAGAGTTGAGTCTACAGTCATGTGACACGAGTCATGTGACCAACGCAGGCTGCACAATACAGATATTCAATCTAAATTCATTCATTGTGGGCCATTTGCTGTGCGCTGTATTAACCATTTCAAACAGATGGAGAGACACAAATTGACTTGTTTTTTTTTGTTGTTTTTTTAAGTCAAAGACTTGGCAGCTTTTATAAGAGCAAAGCTACATTCAGAAATAGAGGGTCCGTGTTTGAATGTTCAGAACATGAAATGTAAAAAAAAAAAAAGAAAAAGCATTGTATGGAGTCTCTCTCTCTCCGTGGCTTTTGATGTGGTCTTTCTTTCGTTTTCTTTCTGCAATAAAACAGCTTTTTGAGCATCATTCAAAAATCACTTGTGCGTCTGTGTGGAGTTATTACTTTAACTATAGAGCATAATCTGGCATTCATGCACTTCACGGGTGGGAATATGACTCCTATTGCACAGCAGTTTCAATGATACTCCTATTGCACAGCAGCTTCAATGAGACTCCCTATTGCACAGCAGCTTCAATGAGACTGCCCATTACATAACATTCAATGAGACTCCCCATTACACAGCAGTTTCAATGAGACTCCTATCTCACAGCAGTTTCAATGAGACTCCTATCTCACAGCAGTTTCAATGAGACTCCCCATTACACAGCAGTTTCAATGAGACTCCCCATTACACAGCAGTTTCAATGAGACTCCCCATTACACAGCAGTTTCAATGAGACTCCCCATTACACAGCAGTGTCAATGAGACTCCTATCGCACAGCAGTTTCAATGAGACTCCCAATTACACAGCAGTTTCAATGAGACTCCTATCTCACAGCAGTTTCAATGAGACTCCCCATTACACAGCAGTTTCAATGAGACTCCTATCTCACAGCAGTTTCAATGAGACTCCTATCTCACTGCAGTTTCAATGAGACTCCCCATTACACAGCAGTTTCAATGAGACTGCACATTACATAACATTCAATGAGACTCCCCATTACACAGCAGTTTCAATGAGACTCCCCATTACACAGCAGTTTCAATGAGACTCCCCATTACACAGCAGTTTCAATGAGACTCCCCATTACACAGCAGTTTCAATGAGACTCCCCATTACACAGCAGTTTCAATGAGACTCCTATCGCACAGCAGTTTCAATGAGACTGCAGTACACTCAATTCTTCTTACATTATTAAAAAAAAATAAAAAAATAGGACTTTTATTTAAAATGCTGCAGTTACTAAAATGAGCTGTTTCACAGAAAATACCTGCAATTGAAACCAATTTTACTATCGGCAATGGTACAATCATCCATTTACTAATCTCTTCAATATTCATACACACTTTCTATCAGTATTCAAATAAGCATTAACTGCAGGTTTCTTTATTTTCTCCTATGTTATAGCTCCGATAATGAAATACACCAAAGAGATGGGTCTGTAGTTTTGCATATTCGGGACGGGGCGGGGTGGGGGCGATTGAAGAGGAATTCAAATCACCCCCTGGCTCTGGAGTGCCACAGACAGACCCTCCTGGTTTTGTTTTACCCAGGCCCCCTTAATAAAGGAATTGATTGAATGACTTTTCAATTGATTCAAAGGTATTTGACGATTAAAGATGCCTAGAAAACAACAAGCTGCAAGGCTGAATTAGGCAATAATTAGACTGAAGCCAGAACGAAATGAATCAGGAGAGATCAATGCTGCACAATGTCGTTTGTTAAATCAATCAAGATGTATATGAGGGTAAAAAGAAACTAGTTATTTTGGTAATTAGAGTTTGATTAACATATCAAAACATGTTTAAAGGGACGTCGTCACAGGGTGATTATCAAAAATAAAAACTCAAAACTAGAAGCCCTAATTTATATTTATTTTTATATATATATTTGTTTTTTTCTAAGAATATCTAAACTAACAGACTGTCTGTCTGTGTCTCTGCTGGGTTTTGTTCCAACCGAGGAGTTTACTTCATTGAGCCCTTAAATTGAACTAAAACAATTTGCTTAATTGGAAATGTTTTAAAATTGTTTAGGTTGGGAGATTAAGTATATTTTGTGATCACATCGTCATGATTTATGCAACTGCACAAAATCTACACAAAACTGCACAACTGCACAAAATCTGCTGTCCATGAATGGCGGCCATTTTGTTTTTCCTATTTTCAGAATTCTCCAATACCGATGGACTTCTCAAAACATTCCCTGGATGATCAATATAAAGGCTGCAGAAACGCAATGTTACAAAAAGTTCAAAAGGTTTACCTGCCTAGAGAACTGAAACAGAACCCAAAATTTAATTCCGCCTGGTCCAACGCAAAATCGGCAATGAAATCCAAATCTCTGGGATATCTGACTCTAGAACAAGCCACTGCCATCTACGCTTACACAATGCCAGGCGTTTACAGTGACTTCAACACAGCGGTCAGAAACGGAGGCGGAAAGAATTACAAGGGGTTCCCGTTCAAGGCGCTGCATTTTTACATAACCGATGCCCTGAAGAAGCTGAAAACCAAATTTAAAAACTGTTATCATGTCTACAGGGGCGTTTCCAAGCCCACAAGCGTGGGCAAGGGTAAAACTGTCCGCTTCGGCCAGTTCACCTCCACTTCACGAAGCCTACAAAAAGCCATGCATTTTGGATCCGGAACAATTTTCCACATGCGCACATGCCAGGGCGCATCGATTCAAAGTTATTCGATGTTCCCAGCTGAAGACGAGGTGCTGGTGCCGCCATTCGAGAGGTTCCGAGTGGAGGACGTCAACGGGAATCAAATCAGACTGACACCACTGCCAAAAACCACAAGCATTTACAACTGTCTGGCAGGTAAGGAGAGAGATCTTGCGGCAGGCCATCTGGCTCAAAAACGCAGGAAGTTTAGTTTGACCTTTAACTCTTGATTGCAGACTTCCAAGTGGCATATCCAGTAAAGGCAATCTGCTGGCGTGCAGGATGCGCCCTATAGGAGATCGCTGGTTCGAATCCGGGGCTATGCCATTGTCAAGTGAAGCTAGGAGGTCCCAGGGGGTGGCAAATTGACCAAGTGTAGCTGGCCTTATTTTGCTTTGTGTAATTTATTTTTATTTTTTTTAAAGAATCAGTCCCGGATTAGTCATTCACCAACAGCTGTTTATTGAGTCTACCGTATCATACGGCCTGTCTGTTTCAAGGCAAAAGTAAAGAAGAAAAGGATGAATTAAGTGGCCCTCCTTCAATACCACACCTACATACTTCAAAGGATCAAAGGAAAACAATTAATTTGCTAGACAAAAATAATAATATAAAACAAAATATACATCCATAAAGAATAACGGTTATTACTTTATACAGTGTTCATTCACACACACACACACATTCAAATGTGAACTGCACACGCATCATACCGCTAGCGGTTGATTTATACATATACTTTTTAAATGTTTTCTCATTGTAATTTTCCATTTTTACATGAGAACATTTACCAATAAACATAATTATTGTATTCTATATACATTGGTATTTATTTGCGTTACGGTTTTATTTTCTAAATAGATTCGAGAACAATAATAAAAAATAAAGACTAAAAACAAAGCTTTCCCACCACATATCACAGTATACAAACACTATAATAACGATATGTACAATAAGTAAACCAATTTATATAATAATAATAATAATAATTTCCAGACAGAGAGCGACGTGGAAAAACAACCTCCCTACGCCAGGTACATTACAAACTGGGCAGTAGGTCATTACAGTGACAGCGGTTTCTTAGATTGCTCGATTGGCTTCACAGCTGGCTTGCAGTGTGAAAGAAAGCAGGCAGCTCGACTTGACAGCTTGAAGCACGTTGTTGTTTCGGAGGACTGAAGCTTGAGTGCGCTTGTCTATGGCAAGCCGTTTTAACATCTAATCCTCAATTGCTGATATCAGCAATTTTAATAGTGATATCAGTAATGTATTGCTGATATTAGCAATTCTATTTTTGATATCAACAATTCTCAATGTTATTTTTTGATATCAAAAATAGAATTATTGATATTGGAAATACAATTCAGGATATCAAAAATAGAATTGTTGATATCAAAATTAGAATTGCTGATATCGGAAATACAATTGTGTATATCAAAAATAGTACCTTTTATTTTCATATCAACAATTGTATTTCCAATAAACAATTCTATTTTTGACATCAAGAACACGATTACATTACTGATATCAAAAATGCCATTCTTGATATCAATAATATAATTCTTGATATCAGAAATGCCATTCGTGATATCAATAACACAATTCTTGATATCAGAAATGCCATTCGTGATATCAATAACACAATTCTTGATATCAGAAATGCCATTCGTGATATCAATAATACCATTCTTGATATCAGCAATTGAGGATTAAATGTTAAAACGGCTTGCCATACTTGTCTGTCTTCGTCTCTTCAAGCTGAGTCACTGCAGGGGGGAGTGGAGGGGGGGAGGTTGCAGTGGTCAGACAGGCTCTTTTAAAGTAATTGGGCATTCCAAATTGGGGAGAAAACGTGGTTAAAATAATTGCTGATTCCAAATAAAACAAAAATGTTAACTAGTAATTGCATTAGTTTTGCAGGTTTTGTTTGAGAAAGCTTAGCGTTACTTGAACAGTTTTTGCATGAATATAGTCTGTGTTTCACATTGCTACCCACTTGTCATTTATTTCTCTTTTTCATTGCAGTGCATAAAGGAAAGACACACGGGTGATGTCAGAGTTGAGTCTACAGTCACGTGACACGAGTCATGTGACCAACGCAGGCTGCGCAATACAGATATTCAATCTAAATTCATTCATTGTGGGCCATTTGCTGTGCGCTGTATAAACCATTTCAAACAGATGGAGAGACACAAATTGACTTGTTTTTTTTTGTTGTTTTTTTAAGTCAAAGACTTGGCAGCTTTTATAAGAGCAAAGCTACATTCAGAAATAGAGGGTCCGTGTTTGAATGTTCAGAACATGAAATGTAAAAAAAAAAAAAGAAAAAGCATTGTATGGAGTCTCTCTCTCTCCGTGGCTTTTGATGTGGTCTTTCTTTCGTTTTCTTTCTGCAATAAAACATCTTTTTGAGCATCATTCAAAAATCACTTGTGCGTCTGTGTGGAGTTATTACTTTAACTATAGAGCATAATCTGGCATTCATGCACTTCACAGGTGGGAATATGACTCCTATTGCACAGCAGTTTCAATGAGACTCTCCATTACACAGCAGTTTCAATGAGACTCCCCATTACACAGCAGTTTCAATGAGACTCCCCATTACACAGCAGTTTCAATGAGACTCCCCATTACACAGCAGTGTCAATGAGACTCCTATCGCACAGCAGTTTCAATGAGACTCCCCATTACACAGCAGTTTCAATGAGACTCCTATCGCACAGCAGTTTCAATGAGACTCCTATTGCACAGCAGTTTCAACGAGACTCCTATCGCACAGCAGTTTCAGTGAGACTCCTGTCGCACAGCAGTTTCAATGAGACTCCTATCGCACAGCAGTTTCAATGAGACTCCCCATTACACAGCAGTTTCAATGAGACTCCTATCGCACAGCAGTTTCAATGAGACTCCCCATTACACAGCAGTTTCAATGAGACTCCTATCGCACAGCCGTTTCAATGAGACTGCAGTACACTCAATTCTTCTTACATTATTAAAAAATAAAAAAATAGGACTTTTATTTAAAATGCTGCAGTTACTAAAATGAGCTGTTTCACAGAAAATACCTGCAATTGAAACCAATTTTACTATCGGCAATGGTACAATCATCCATTTACTAATCTCTTCAATATTCATACACACTTTGTATCAGTATTCAAATAAGCATTAACTGCAGGTTTCTTTATTTTCTCCTATGTTATAGCTCCGATAATGAAATACACCAAAGAGATGGGTCTGTAGTTTTGCATATTCGGGACGGGGCGGGGTGGGGGCGATTGAAGAGGAATTCAAATCACCCCCTGGCTCTGGAGTGCCACAGACAGACCCTCCTGGTTTTGTTTTACCCAGGCCCCCTTAATAAAGGAATTGATTGAATGACTTTTCAATTGATTCAAAGGTATTTGACGATTAAAGATGCCTAGAAAACAACAAGCTGCAAGGCTGAATTAGGCAATAATTAGACTGAAGCCAGAACGAAATGAATCAGGAGAGATCAATGCTGCACAATGTCGTTTGTTAAATCAATCAAGATGTATATGAGGGTAAAAAGAAACTAGTTATTTTGGTAATTAGAGTTTGATTAACATATCAAAACATGTTTAAAGGGACGTCGTCACAGGGTGATTATCAAAAATAAAAACTCAAAACTAGAAGCCCTAATTTATATTATATATATATATATATATATATATATATATATATATATATATATATATATATATATATATATATATATATATTTGTTTTTTTCTAAGAATATCTAAACTAACAGACTGTCTGTCTGTGTCTCTGCTGGGTTTTGTTCCAACTGAGGAGTTTACTTCATTGAGCCGTTAATTGAACTAAAACAATTTGCTTAATTGGAAATGTTTTAAAATTGTTTAGGTTGGGAGATTTCAAGGATATTTTGTGATCACATCGTCATGATTTATGCAACTGCACAAAATCTACACAAAACTGCACAACTGCACAAAATCTGCTGTCCATGAACGGCGGCCATTTTGTTTTTCCTATTTTCAGAATTCTCCAATACCGATGGACTTCTCAAAACATTCCCTGGATGATCAATATAAAGGCTGCAGAAACAAAATGTTACAAAAAGTTCAAAAGGTTTACCTGCCTAGAGAACTGAAACAGAACCCAAAATTTAATTCCGCCTGGTCCAACGCAAAATCGGCAATGAAATCCAAATCTCTGGGATATCTGACTCTAGAACAAGCCACTGCCATCTACGCTTACACAATGCCAGGCGTTTACAGTGACTTCAACACAGCGGTCAGAAACGGAGGCGGAAAGAATCACAAGGGGTTCCCGTTCAAGGCGATGCATTTTTACATAACCGATGCCCTGAAGAAGCTGAAAACCAAATTTTAAAACTGTTATCATGTCTACAGGGGCGTTTCCAAGCCCACAAGCGTGGGCAAGGGTAAAACTGTCCGCTTCGGCCAGTTCACCTCCACTTCACGAAGCCTACAAAAAGCCATGCATTTTGGATCCGGAACAATTTTCCACATGCGCACATGCCAGGGCGCATCGATTCAAAGTTATTCGATGTTCCCAACTGAAGACGAGGTGCTGGTGCCGCCATTCGAGAGGTTCCAAGTGGAGGACGTCAACGGGAATCAAATCAGACTGACACCACTGCCAAAAACCACAAGCATTTACAACTGTCTGGCAGGTAAGGAGAGAGATCTTGTGGCAGGCCATCTGGCTCAAAAACGCAGGAAGTTTAGTTTGACCTTTAACTCTTGATTGCAGACTTCCAAGTGGCATATCCAGTAAAGGCAATCTGCTGGCGTGCAGGATGCGCCCTATAGGAGATCGCTGGTTCGAATCCGGGGCTATGCCATTGTCGGCTGAAGCTAGGAGGTCCCAGGGGGTGGCAAATTGACCAAGTGTAGCTGGCCTTATTTTGCTTTGTGTAATTTATTTTTATTTTTTTTTAAGAATCAGTCCTGGATTAGTCATTCACCAACAGCTGTTTATTGAGTCTACCGTATCATACGGCCTGTCTGTTTCAAGGCAAAAGTAAAGAAGAAAAGGATGAATTAAGTGGCCCTCCTTCAATACCACACCTACATACTTCAAAGGATCAAAGGAAAACAATTAATTTGCTAAACAAAAATAATAATATCAAACAATATATACATCCATAAAAAATAACGGTTATTACTTTATACACTGTTCATTCACACACACACACACACACACACATTCAAATGTGAGCTGCACGCGCATCATACCACTAGCGGTTGATTTATACATATACTTTTTTAATGTTTTCTCATTGTAATTTTCCATTTTTACATGAGAACATTTACCAATAAACATAATTGTTGTCTTCTATATACATTGGTATTTATTTGCGTTACGGTTTTATTTTCTAAATAGATTCGAGAACAATAATAAAAAATAAAGACTAAAAACAAAGCTTTCCCTCCACATATCACAGTATACAAACACTATAATAATGATATGTACAATAAGTAAACCAATTTATATAATAATAATAATAATAATTTCCAGACAGAGAGCGACGTGGAAAAACAACCTACCTACGCCAGGTACATTACAAACTGGGCAGTAGGTCATTACAGTGACAGCGGTTTCTTAGATTGCTCGATTGGCTTCACAGCTGGCTTGCAGTGTGAAAGAAAGCAGGCAGCTCGACTTGACAGCTTGAAGCACGTTGTTGTTTCGGAGGACTGAAGCTTGAGTGCGCTTGTCTATGGCAAGCCGTTTTAACATCTAATCCTCAATTGCTGATATCAGCAATTTTAATAGTGATATCAGTAATGTATTGCTGATATTAGCAATTCTATTTTTGATATCAACAATTCTCAATGTTATTTTTTGATATCAAAAATAGAATTATTGATATTGGAAATACAATTCAGGATATCAAAAATAGAATTGTTGATATCAAAATTAGAATTGCTGATATCGGAAATACAATTGTGTATATCAAAAATAGTACCTTTTATTTTCATATCAACAATTGTATTTCCAATAAACAATTCTATTTTTGACATCAAGAACACGATTACATTACTGATATCAAAAATGCCATTCTTGATATCAATAATATAATTCTTGATATCAGAAATGCCATTCGTGATATCAATAACACAATTCTTGATATCAGAAATGCCATTCGTGATATCAATAACACAATTCTTGATATCAGAAATGCCATTCGTGATATCAATAATACCATTCTTGATATCAGCAATTGAGGATTAAATGTTAAAACGGCTTGCCATACTTGTCTGTCTTCGTCTCTTCAAGCTGAGTCACTGCAGGGGGGAGTGGAGGGGGGGAGGTTGCAGTGGTCAGACAGGCTCTTTTAAAGTAATTGGGCATTCCAAATTGGGGAGAAAACAGGGGTAAAATAATTGCTGATTCCAAATAAAACAAAAATGGTAACTAGTAATTGCATTAGTTTTGCAGGTTTTGTTTGAGAAAGCTTAGCGTTACTTGAACAGTTTTTGCATGAATATAGTCTGTGTTTCACATTGCTACCCACTTGTCATTTATTTCTCTTTTTCATTGCAGTGCATAAAGGAAAGACACACGGGTGATGTCAGAGTTGAGTCTACAGTCACGTGACACGAGTCATGTGACCAACGCAGGCTGCGCAATACAGATATTCAATCTAAATTCATTCATTGTGGGCCATTTGCTGTGCGCTGTATAAACCATTTCAAACAGATGGAGAGACACAAATTGACTTGTTTTTTTTTGTTGTTTTTTTAAGTCAAAGACTTGGCAGCTTTTATAAGAGCAAAGCTACATTCAGAAATAGAGGGTCCGTGTTTGAATGTTCAGAACATGAAATGTAAAAAAAAAAAAGAAAAAGCATTGTATGGAGTCTCTCTCTCTCCGTGGCTTTTGATGTGGTCTTTCTTTCGTTTTCTTTCTGCAATAAAACAGCTTTTTGAGCATCATTCAAAAATCACTTGTGCGTCTGTGTGGAGTTATTACTTTAACTATAGAGCATAATCTGGCATTCATGCACTTCACGGGTGGGAATATGACTCCTATTGCACAGCAGTTTCAATGAGACTCTCCATTACATAGCAGTTTCAATGATACTCCCATCGCACAACAGTTTCAATAAAACTCCTATTGCACAGCAGCTTCAATGAGACTCCCTATTGCACAGCGGCTTCAATGAGACTGCCCGTTACATAACATTCAATGAGACTCCCCATTACACAGCAGTTTCAATGAGACTCCTGTCTCACAGCAGTTTCAATGAGACTCCCCATTACACAGCAGTTTCAATGAGACTCCTATCTCACAGCAGTTTCAATGAGACTCCTATCTCACTGCAGTTTCAATGAGACTCCCCATTACACAGCAGTTTCAATGAGACTGCACATTACATAACATTCAATGAGACTCCCCATTACACAGCAGTTTCAATGAGACTCCCCATTACACAGCAGTTTCAATGAGACTCCCCATTACACAGCAGTTTCAATGAGACTCCCCATTACACAGCAGTTTCAATGAGACTCCCCATTACACAGCAGTTTCAATGAGACTCCGCATTACACAGCAGTTTCAATGAGACTCCTATCGCACAGCAGTTTCAATGAGACTCCCCATTACACAGCAGTTTCAATGAGACTCCCCATTACACAGCAGTTTCAATGAGACTCCTATCGCACAGCAGTTTCAATGAGACTGCAGTACACTCAATTCATCTTACATTATTAAAAAAAAATAAAAAAATAGGACTTTTATTTAAAATGCTGCAGTTACTAAAATGAGCTGTTTCACAGAAAATACCTGCAATTGAAACCAATTTTACTATCGGCAATGGTACAATCATCCATTTACTAATCTCTTCAATATTCATACACACTTTCTATCAGTATTCAAATAAGCATTAACTGCAGGTTTCTTTATTTTCTCCTATGTTATAGCTCCGATAATGAAATACACCAAAGAGATGGGTCTGTAGTTTTGCATATTCGGGACGGGGCGGGGTGGGGGCGATTGAAGAGGAATTCAAATCACCCCCTGGCTCTGGAGTGCCACAGACAGACCCTCCTGGTTTTGTTTTACCCAGGCCCCCTTAATAAAGGAATTGATTGAATGACTTTTCAATTGATTCAAAGGTATTTGACGATTAAAGATGCCTAGAAAACAACAAGCTGCAAGGCTGAATTAGGCAATAATTAGACTGAAGCCAGAACGAAATGAATCAGGAGAGATCAATGCTGCACAATGTCGTTTGTTAAATCAATCAAGATGTATATGAGGGTAAAAAGAAACTAGTTATTTTGGTAATTAGAGTTTGATTAACATATCAAAACATATTTAAAGGGACGTCGTCACAGGGTGATTATCAAAAATAAAAACTCAAAACTAGAAGCCCTAATTTATATTTATTTTTATATATATATATTGTGACGGCCCGGCACTCACTCGGGTTCGTTGCCCCTTTAAAATTACGACCCAGCACACAAGAAATGGAGTTTTTAAGCGCTGTCGCGCTAATTTTTAATAAACACACAAAATAAAACAAAACACAAACAAACACCTAACTCCGATTTGGAGCACTTACTACACAGGTTTTTCCCTCACTACCTTGCAGGACGGCTAAGCCGTTTACCTGCTAGAAAAAACCAAAACGAACTTAATACAGCACTTACTCGGGACTGCTCGGAAACAGAGCACGTCTTCTGTCTCCTTCTACTCAGCAGCCCTGTGCAGACAAGCTGCACGTCTTAAATACCCTGCACCTGACATCAATTTACAATATATATCAGGTGCGGGTGATAATTAAACAATAAACAATTTAACAAAATAATAAAACAATTAAACAAAATGTGCATTCCGCACATGACTCTCGCGCAGGGAGGTTTTAACCCCCTCCCTGCTGTTTCTCAAAACCCGCTACTTTACAATATATATATATATATATATATATATATATATATATATATATATATATATATATATATATATATATATTTCTTTTTTTCTAAGAATATCTAAACTAACAGACTGTCTGTCTGTGTCTCTGCTGGGTTTTGTTCCAACTGAGGAGTTTACTTCATTGAGCCGTTAATTGAACTAAAACAATTTGCTTAATTGGAAATGTTTTAAAATTGTTTAGGTTGGGAGATTTCAAGGATATTTTGTGATCACATCGTCATGATTTATGCAACTGCACAAAATCTACACAAAACTGCACAACTGCACAAAATCTGCTGTCCATGAACGGCGGCCATTTTGTTTTTCCTATTTTCAGAATTCTCCAATACCAATGGACTTCTCAAAACATTCCCTGGATGATCAATATAAAGGCTGCAGAAACGAAATGTTACAAAAAGTTCAAAAGGTTTACCTGCCTAGAGAACTGAAACAGAACCCAAAATTTAATTCCGCCTGGTCCAACGCAAAATCGGCAATGAAATCCAAATCTCTGGGATATCTGACTCTAGAACAAGCCACTGCCATCTACGCTTACACAATGCCAGGCGTTTACAGTGACTTCAACACAGCGGTCAGAAACGGAGGCGGAAAGAATTACAAGGGGTTCCCGTTCAAGGCGCTGCATTTTTACATAACCGATGCCCTGAAGAAGCTGAAAACCAAATTTAAAAACTGTTATCATGTCTACAGGGGCGTTTCCAAGCCCACAAGCGTGGGCAAGGGTAAAACTGTCCGCTTCGGCCAGTTCACCTCCACTTCACGAAGCCTACAAAAAGCCATGCATTTTGGATCCGGAACAATTTTCCACATGCGCACATGCCAGGGCGCATCGATTCAAAGTTATTCGATGTTCCCAGCTGAAGACGAGGTGCTGGTGCCGCCATTCGAGAGGTTCCGAGTGGAGGACGTCAACGGGAATCAAATCAGACTGACACCACTGCCAAAAACCACAAGCATTTACAACTGTCTGGCAGGTAAGGAGAGAGATCTTGCGGCAGGCCATCTGGCTCAAAAACGCAGGAAGTTTAGTTTGACCTTTAACTCTTGATTGCAGACTTCCAAGTGGCATATCCAGTAAAGGCAATCTGCTGGCGTGCAGGATGCGCCCTATAGGAGATCGCTGGTTCGAATCCGGGGCTATGCCATTGTCGGCTGAAGCTAGGAGGTCCCAGGGGGTGGCAAATTGACCAAGTGTAGCTGGCCTTATTTTGCTTTGTGTAATTTATTTTTATTTTTTTTAAAGAATCAGTCCTGGATTAGTCATTCACCAACAGCTGTTTATTGAGTCTACCGTATCATACGGCCTGTCTGTTTCAAGGCAAAAGTAAAGAAGAAAAGGATGAATTAAGTGGCCCTCCTCCAATACAACACCTACATACTTTAAAGGATCAAAGGAAAACAATTAATTTGCTAGACAAAAATAATAATATAAAACAAAATATACATCCATAAAGAATAACGGTTATTACTTTATACAGTGTTCATTCACACACACACACACACACACACACACACACACACACACACACACACACACACACACACACACATTCAAATGTGAACTGCACGCGCATCATACCGCTAGCGGTTGATTTATACATATACTTTTTAAATATTTTCTCATTGTAATTTTCCATTTTTACATGAGAACATTTACCAATAAACATAATTATTGTATTCTATATACATTGGTATTTATTTGCGTTACGGTTTTATTTTCTAAATAGATTCGAGAACAATAATAAAAAATAAAGACTAAAAACAAAGCTTTCCCACCACATATCACAGTATACAAACACTATAATAACGATATGTACAATAAGTAAACCAATTTATATAATAATAATAATAATAATAATTTCCAGACAGAGAGCGATGTGGAAAAACAACCTACCTACGCCAGGTACATTACAAACTGGGCAGTAGGTCATTACAGTGACAGCGGTTTCTTAGATTGCTCGATTGGCTTCACAGCTGGCTTGCAGTGTGAAAGAAAGCAGGCAGCTCGACTTGACAGCTTGAAGCACGTTGTTGTTTCGGAGGACTGAAGCTTGAGTGCGCTTGTCTATGGCAAGCCGTTTTAACATCTAATCCTCAATTGCTGATATCAGCAATTTTAATAGTGATATCAGTAATGTATTGCTGATATCAGCAATTCTATTTTTGATATCAACAATTCTCAATGTTATTTTTTGATATCAAAAATAGAATTTTTGATATTGGAAATACAATTCAGGATATCAAAAATAGAATTGTTGATATCAAAATTAGAATTGCTGATATCGGAAATACAATTGTGTATATCAAAAATAGTACCTTTTATTTTGATATCAACAATTGTATTTCCAATAAAGAATTCTAATTTTGACATCAAGAACACGATTACATTACTGATATCAAAAATGCCATTCTTGATATCAATAATACAATTCTTGATATCAGAAATGCCATTCGTGATATCAATAACACAATTCTTGATATCAGAAATGCCATTCGTGATATCAATAACACAATTCTTGATATCAGAAATGCCATTCGTGATATCAATAATACCATTCTTGATATCAGCAATTAAGGATTAAATGTTAAAACGGCTTGCCATACTTGTCTGTCTTCGTCTCTTCAAGCTGAGTCACTGCAGGGGGGAGTGGGGGGGGGGAAGTTGCAGTGGTCAGACAGGCTCTTTTAAAGTAATTGGGCATTCCAAATTGGGGAGAAAACGTGGTTAAAATAATTGCTGATTCCAAATAAAACAAAAATGTTAACTAGTAATTGCATTAGTTTTGCAGGTTTTGTTTGAGAAAGCTTAGCGTTACTTGAACAGTTTTTGCATGAATATAGTCTGTGTTTCACATTGCTACCCACTTGTCATTTATTTCTCTTTTTCATTGCAGTGCATAAAGGAAAGACACACGGGTGATGTCAGAGTTGAGTCTACAGTCACGTGACACGAGTCATGTGACCAACGCAGGCTGCGCAATACAGATATTCAATCTAAATTCATTCATTGTGGGCCATTTGCTGTGCGCTGTATAAACCATTTCAAACAGATGGAGAGACACAAATTGACTTGTTTTTTTTTGTTGTTTTTTTAAGTCAAAGACTTGGCAGCTTTTATAAGAGCAAAGCTACATTCAGAAATAGAGGGTCTGTGTTTGAATGTTCAGAACATGAAATGTAAAAAAAAAAAAAGAAAAAGCATTGTATGGAGTCTCTCTCTCTCCGTGGCTTTTGATGTGGTCTTTCTTTCGTTTTCTTTCTGCAATAAAACAGCTTTTTGAGCATCATTCAAAAATCACTTGTGCGTCTGTGTGGAGTTATTACTTTAACTATAGAGCATAATCTGGCATTCATGCACTTCACGGGTGGGAATATGACTCCTATTTCACAGCAGTTTCAATGAGACTCCTATTGCACAGCAGTTTCAATGAGACTCCTATTTTACAGCAGTTTCAATGAGACTCCTATTGCACAGCAGTTTCAATGACACTCCTATTGCACAGCAGTTTCAATGAGACTCCTATTTCACAGCAGTTTCAATGAGACTCCTAATGCACAGCAGTTTCAATGAGACTCCCTATTTCACAGCAGTTTCAATGAGACTCCTATTGCACAGCAGTTTCAATGAGACTCCTATTGCACAGCAGTTTCAATGAGACTCCTATTGCACAGTAGTTTCAATGAGACTCCTATTGCACAGCAGTTTCAATGAGACTCCCTATTGCACAGCAGTTTCAATGAGACTCCCTATTTCACAGCGGTTTCAATGAGACTCCTATTGCCCAGCAGTACACTCAGTTATTCTTAAACCCAATTATTAAAAAAAGGACTGTTATTTAAAATGCTGCAGTTATTAAAATGTCGCGATTGCTTTCCGTTTCTTCATTCCGATTTGTAAACTGACAACAAAGTAACATTGGGATGATTCAGAACCCATTGTAGCTGTTTCACAGAAAATACCTGCAATTGAAACCAATTTTACCATCTGCAATCGTACAATTATCCATTTACTAATCTCTTCAATATTCATACACACTTTGTATCAGTATTCAAATAAGCATTAACTGCAGGTTTCTTTCTTTACTCATATGTTATAGCTCCGATAATGAAATACACCAAAGAGATGGGTCTGTAGTTTTGCATATTCGGGACGGGGCGGGGTGGGGTCGATTGAAGAGGAATTCAACTCACCCCTTGAGTGTTTGAAGAGACAGGCTGCTGGACTCATTACAATTGACAGGTAAGGGCAATTCCAAACTCCACAGAGACATCCTACAAAGTTTCTATTAGTTGTAATTCAGGGGTCTGATTTTAGGGTTTTACCCAGTTTAATTGGATCTGCATTCAGGGTTAAACCTGAAAACTCCCTGAACAGGCAGCAGGACTGTGTATGAACTAATAAACGCAGGCACAGTTAGCTGCGATTCAAATACAATGCATACAAAAAGAGCTTTTTTTGTTTCAAACGATCTCCAAATGATTTCATTTAACAAAATCAAAACCTGATTGATCACAGTGAAATTCTTCCAGATGTTAAGAAATGGATAATTTAATGCTGTGCAAAAGTCTTAGACATTAGGTTAACTTAGACATCTTTCTTTGCATGTTTCTACTCTTTGCATCGTTTATCTGATCCTTGCTGTTCCTCACATCAATTTAAAGGATTTTTAAACAACTTTCTATTGGTAAACTGTATGTGAAAATAGCACAAACTGCCAAGAAGTTGTATGTTAAATGATGAGCCTAAAACAAAGCAGACGGGAATAGTGCTGGGTGTAAAGAGTGAAGCTGGATGTTCTCTTCAGTGTTGTTCATCCTTGCTGGACGGTTTCTGCAGCACTTCATGTTAGCTGCTGCTGCTCATGTGTAGTTTGCTTTGAGTTGTTGTGATCACAGGATGAAGCGGTTAAAGATAATGTATGGATGGATGGATGGGGGTTGACAGGTTTGGTTTCTTCTCACCCAAACTAACCGTCAAAGTTGTTATAATAGTAGAAAAAACTAGTGGAGCCTTTGAGTAAATTATTGATGCTGACAACTGCCATATCTATTTTAACTCCTGAATATTTTCTAAGACTCTTGCACAGCAGTGTATATATATATATATATATATATATATATATATATATATATATATATATATATATATATACATTTGTTTTTTCTAAGAGTATCTAAACTAACAGGACAGTGAAGAAGATGGCTCCATCTCTCTTGAAATTCTGCTTCCTTCTCCTATTGGCCGCTCAGTTTGTGGCCCCTCAGTGGTTTGTGGCCCCTAAACAAGTAAGTTTGTAATTTCCCTTCCTAGGGACCCCCTTCCCCCCGTCTGTCTGTCTGTCTGTCTGTCTGTCTGTCTGTCTGTCTGTCTGTGTCTCTGCTAGATTTTGTTCAAACCGAGGAGTTTACTTCATTGAGCCCTGTCACAAAGACGGCCGGAGTGGGTGGCGTCAGACCAGAAGCAGGAAATAAACAGACAGAAATGTGTGGTTTGGTGAAGCTGAGCGAATGCTTTCGCTCAGCATTTAATAAACAGAACAGAAAATAAAAGGTTGGAACACAAAACAGGACACGGCACTATACGCCAAAATAAAAAGACAAACAAGACGAACTAAACAGAGCACAGACAGACAAACAAAACACAGAGAGCAGATTTAACTATTTACGCTTTCTTTTCACAATTACCTCCCTCTCCAATCCCGTTCTCCACTCACCGAACACCCAACCCCGACTGAATGAAATGTGCATCTATATATACTGCTGTGTTGGGATTCAATTACTAATTAATTATTCACTTGAATCCCAGCACGTGAATTAATTCTGTGCATCCCCGTGCTTACATATTATTATACAATTTTAAATCACATGTGAAACACAGACCAGCTTATATCCCGTGTACCAATCTATACACCAACATTAACACACGCACGCAACATACAACACATAATATGCACACAGGGGCGGGGCACATTGCCACAGCCCTTAAATTGAACTAAAACAATTTGCTTAATTGGAAATGTTTTAAAATTGTTTAGGTTGGGAGATTTCAAGTATATTTTGTGATCACATCGTCATGATTTATGCAACTGCACAAAATCTACACAATACTGCACAAAATCTGCTGTCCATGAACGGCGGCCATTTTGTTTTTCCTATTTTCAGAATTCTCCAATACCGATGGACTTCTCAAAACATTCCCTGGATGATCAATATAAAGGCTGCAGAAACGAAATGTTACAAAAAGTTCAAAAGGTTTACCTGCCTAGAGAACTGAAACAGAACCCAAAATTTAATTCCGCCTGGTCCAACGCAAAATCGGCAATGAAATCCAAATCTCTGGGATATCTGACTCTAGAACAAGCCACTGCCATCTACGTTTACACAATGCCAGGCGTTTACAGTGACTTCAACACAGCGGTCAGAAACGGAGGCGGAAAGAATTACAAGGCGTTCCCGTTCAAGGCGTTGCATTTTTACTTAACCGATGCTCTGAAAAAGCTGAAAACCAAATTTCAAAACTGTTATCATGTCTACAGGGGCGTTTCCAAGCCCACAAGCGTGGGCAAGGGTAAAACTGTCCGCTTCGGCCAGTTCACCTCCACTTCACGAAGCCTACAAAAAGCCATGCATTTTGGATCCGGAACAATTTTCCACATGCGCACATGCCAGGGCGCATCGATTCAAAGTTATTCGATGTTCCCAGCTGAAGACGAGGTGCTGGTGCCGCCATTCGAGAGGTTCCGAGTGGAGGACGTCAACGGGAATCAAATCAGACTGACACCACTGCCAAAAACCACAAGCATTTACAACTGTCTGGCAGGTAAGGAGAGAGATCTTGTGGCAGGCCATCTGGCTCAAAAACGCAGGAAGTTTAGTTTGACCTTTAACTCTTGATTGCAGACTTCCAAGTGGCATATCCAGTAAAGGCAATCTGCTGGCGTGCAGGATGCGCCCTATAGGAGATCGCTGGTTCGAATCCGGGGCTATGCCATTGCCAGCTGAAGCTAGGAGGTCCCAGGGGGTGGCAAATTGACCAAGTGTAGCTGGCCTTATTTTGCTTTGTGTAATTTATTTTTATTTTTTTTAAAGAATCAGTCCTGGATTAGTCATTCACCAACAGCTGTTTATTGAGTCTACCGTATCATACGGCCTGTCTGTTTCAAGGCAAAAGTAAAGAAGAAAAGGATGAATTAAGTGGCCCTCCTTCAATACCACACCTACATACGTCAAAGGATCAAAGGAAAACAATTAATTTGCTAGACAAAAATAATAATATAAAACAATATATACATCCATAAAAAATAACGGTTATTACTTTATACAGTGTTCATTCACACACACACACACATTCAAATGTGAACTGCACGCGCATCATACCGCTAGCGGTTGATTTATAAATATACTTTTTAAATGTTTTCTCATTGTAATTTTCCATTTTTACATGAGAACATTTACCAATAAACATAATTATTGTATTCTATATACACTGGTATTTATTTGCGTTACGGTTTTATTTTCTAAATAGATTTGAGAACAATAATAAAAAATAAAGACTAAAAACAAAGCTTTCCCACCACATATCACAGTATACAAAAACTATAATAACGATATGTACAATAATTAAACCAATTTATATAATAATAATAATAATTTCCAGATAGAGAGCGATGTGGAAAAACAACCTACCTACGCCAGGTACATTACAAACTGGGCAGTAGGTCATTACAGTGACAGCGGTTTCTTAGATTGCTCGATTGGCTTCACAGCTGGCTTGCAGTGTGAAAGAAAGCAGGCAGCTCGACTTGACAGCTTGAAGCACGTTGTTGTTTCGGAGGACTGAAGCTTGAGTGCGCTTGTCTATGGCAAGCCGTTTTAACATCTAATCCTCAATTGCTGATATCATCAATTTTAATAGTGATATCAGTAATGTATTGCTGATATCAGCAATTCTATTTTTGATATCAACAATTCTCAATGTTATTTTTTGATATCAAAAATAGAATTGTTGATATTGGAAATGCAATTGTGGATATCAAAAATAGTACCTTTTATTTTGATATAAACAATTGTATTTCCAATAGACAATTCTATTTTTGATATCAAGAACACGATTACAATACTGATATCAAAAATGCCATTCTTGATATCAATAACACAATTCTTGATATCAGAAATGCCATTCGTGAGATCAATAATACCATTCTTGATATCAGCAATTGAGGATTAAATGTTAAAACGGCTTGCCATACTTGTCTGTCTTCGTCTCTTCAAGCTAAGTCACTGCAGGGGGAGTGGGGGGGGAGGTTGCAGTGGTCAGACAGGCTCTTTTAAAGTAATTGGGCATTCCAAATTGGGGAGAAAACGTGGTTAAAATAATTGCTGATTCCAAATAAAACAAAAATGTTAACTAGTAATTGCATTAGTTTTGCAGGTTTTGTTTGAGAAAGCTTAGCGTTACTTGAACAGTTTTTGCATGAATATAGTCTGTGTTTCACATTGCTACCCACTTGTCATTTATTTCTCTTTTTCATTGCAGTGCATAAAGGAAAGACACACGGGTGATGTCAGAGTTGAGTCTACAGTCACGTGACACGAGTCATGTGACCAACGCAGGCTGCACAATACAGATATTCAATCTAAATTCATTCATTGTGGGCCATTTGCTGTGCGCTGTATAAACCATTTCAAACAGATGGAGAGACACAAATTGACTTGTTTTTTTTTGTTGTTTTTTTAAGTCAAAGACTTGGCAGCTTTTATAAGAGCAAAGCTACATTCAGAAATAGAGGGTCCGTGTTTGAATGTTCAGAACATGAAATGTATAAAAAAAAAAGAAAAAGCATTGTATGGAGTCTCTCTCTCTCTCCGTTGCTTTTGATGTTGTCTTTCTTTCGTTTTCTTTCTGCAATAAAACAACTTTTTGAGTATCATTCAAAAATCACTTGTGCGTCTGTGTGGAGTTATTACTTTAACTGTAGAGCATAATCTGGCATTCATGCACTTCACGGGTGGGAATATGACTCCTATTGCACAGCAGTTTCAATGAGACCCTCCTTTACATAGCAGTTTCAATGATACTCCCATCGCACAGCAGTTCCAATAAAACTCCTATTGCACAGCAGCTTCAATGAGACTCCCTATTGCACAGCAGCTTCAATGAGTCTGCCCATTACATAACATTCAATGAGACTCCCCATTACACAGCAGTTTCAATGAGACTCCCCATTACACAGCAGTTTCAATGAGACTCCTATCGCACAGCAGTTTCAATGAGACTGCAGTACACTCAATTCTTCTTACATTATTAAAAAAAAATAAAAAAATAGGACTTTTATTTAAAATGCTGCAGTTATTAAAATGAGCTGTTTCACAGAAAATACCTGCAATTGAAACCAATTTTACTATCGGCAATGGTACAATCATCCATTTACTAATCTCTTCAATATTCATACACACTTTGTATTAGTATTCAAATAAGCATTAACTGCAGGTTTCTTTATTTTCTCCTATGTTATAGCTCCGATAATGAAATACACCAAAGAGACGGGTCTGTAGTTTTGCATATTCGGGACGGGGCAGGGCAGGGGCGATTGAAGAGGAATTCAAATCACCCCCTGGCTCTGGAGTGCCACAGACAGACCCTCCTGGTTTTGTTTTACCCAGGCCCCCTTAATAAAGGAATTGATTGAATGACTTTTCAATTGATTCAAAGGTATTTGACGATTAAAGATGCCTAGAAAACAACAAGCTGCAAGGCTGAATTAGGCAATAATTACACTGAAGCCAGAACGAAATGAATCAGGAGAGATCAATGCTGCACAATGTCGTGTGTTAAATCACTCAAGATGTATATGAGGGTAAAAAGAAACTATTTATTTTGGTAATTAGAGTTTGATTAACATATCAAAACATGTTTAAAGGGATGTTGTCACAGGGTGATTATCAAAAATAAAAACTCAAAACTAGAAGCCCTAATTTATATTTATTTATTTATATATATATATATATATATATATATATATATATATATATATATATACAGACGTGCTCAAATTTGTTGGTACCCCTCCACAAAAAATGAATAATGCACAATTTTCTCTGAAATAACTTGAAACTGACAAAAGTAATTGGCATCCATTCCATATTTAATAGAAATCAGACTTTGCTTTTAATTTTTTATTCAACATAATATTGTAAATAAGAAAACAAATGAAAATGGCATGGACAAAAATGATGGGACCGCTAACCTAATATTTTGTTGCACAACCTTTAGAGGCAATCACTGCAATCAAACGTTTTCTGTAGCTCTCAATGAGACTTCTGCACCTGTTAACAGGTAGTTTGGCCCACTCTTCCTGAGCAAACTGCTCCAGCTGTCTCAGGTTTGATGGGTGCCTTCTCCAGACTCAAAGTTTCAGCTCTTTCCATAGATGTTCGATAGGATTCAGATCAGGACTCATAGAAGGCCACTTCAGAATAGTCCAATGTTTTGTTCTTATCCATTCTTGGGTGCTTTTAGCTGTTTGGGTCATTATCCTGTTGGAGGACCTGCGACTGAGACAGAGCTTTCTGACACTGGGCAGTACATTTCGCTCCAGAATGCCTTGATAGTCTTGAGATTTCATTGTGCCCTGCACAGATTCAAGGCACCCTGTGCCAGGCGCAGCAAAGCAGCCCCAAAACATAACCGAGCCTCCTCCATGTTTCACTGTAGGTATGGTGTTCTTTTCTTTGAAAGCTTCATTTTTTCGTCTGTGAACATAGAGCTGATCTGACTTGCCAAAAAGCTCCAGTTTTGACTCATCTGTCCAAAGGACATTCTCCCAGATGGATTGTGGCTTGTCAATATGCATTTTAGCAAATTCCAGTCTGGCTTTTTTATGTTTTTCTTTCAAAAGTGGAGTCCTCCTGGGTCTTCTTCCATGGAGCCCACTTTCGCTCAAAAAGCGACGGATGGTGCGATCAGAAACTGACGTACCTTCACCTTGGAGTTCAGCTTGTATCTCTTTGGCAGTTATCCTTGGTTCTTTTTCTACCATTCGCACTATCCTTCTGTTCAATCTGGGGTCGATTTTCCTCTTGTGGTCGCGCCCAGGGAGGTTGGCTACAGTTCCATGGACCTTAAACTTCTTAATAATATTTGCAACTGTTGTCACAGGAACATCAAGCTGCTTGGAGATGGTCTTGTAGCCTTTACCTTTCCAATGCTTGTCTATTATTTTCTTTCTGATCTCCTCAGACAACTCTCTCCTTTGCTTTCTCTGGTCCATGTTCAGTGTGGTGCACACAATGATACCAAACAGCACAGTGACTACTTTTCTCCATTTAAATAGGCTGAATGACTGATTACAAGATTGGAGACATGTGTGATACTAATTAAAGAAACTAATTAGTTTGAAATATCACTATAATCCAGTTATTTATTATCTTTTCTAAGGGGTACCAACAAATGTGTCCAGGCCATTTTAGAATATCTTTGTAGAATAAGCAATAATTCATCTCTTTTCACAGCTTCTTTGTTTTATTCTATGATATACCAAAGGCATGCAAGTATACATGAAAAATAGCTTTTAATTTCATCACTTTTCAGGAGGAATGAAGCATTATTTCAATGAGCTGTAAGGGTACCAACAAATTTGAGCACGTCTGTATATATTTGTTTTTTCCTAAGAATATCTAAACTAACAGACTGTCTGTCTGTGTCTCTGCTGGGTTTTGTTCCAATGAGGAGTTTACTTCAGTGAGCCTTTAATTGAACTAAAACAATTTGCTTACATCAACAATTTGATCACATCGTCATGATTTATGCAACGGCACAAAATCTGCTCTCCATGAGCGGCAGCCATTTTGTTTTTCTATTTTCAGAATTATATCCGGAATTCTCCAATACCGATGGACTTTGAAAAAACAATCCCTGGATGATGAATATAAAGGTTGCAGACAGCAAATGTTCCAAAAAGTGTGAAATGTTTACCTGAAGAAAGAATTGAAAAACAGCGAGAACTTTAGAAAGGCTTGGTCTATGGCTAAAATGGCAATGAAAAACAAACCTCTCAAAGGCCTGACACCAGAACAAGCCACAGCTGTCTACGCTTACTCCACCAAACACATTTACACCGACTTCAAAACAGCGGTCAGAAATGGAGGCGGAAAGAATTACAAGGTGTTCCCGTTCAAGGCGCTGCATTTTTAGTTAACCAATGCCCTGAAGAAGCTGAAAACCAAATTTAAAAACTGTTATCATGTGTACAGGGGTGTTTCCAAGCCCACAAAAGTGAGCTTGGGTCAAATCATCCGCTTCGGCCAGTTCACCTCCACTTCACGAAGCCTAAAGGTTGCAACAGGTTACGGGACGGAAACTGTGTTTGTTATGAAAACCTGCCGAGGCACATCGATCGACGATTATTCGTGGTTCATTAAAAACGAAGAGGTCCTGGTGCCGCCATTCGAAAGGTTCCAAGTGGAATCAAATCAACCTGAAACCACTGCCAAAAACCAAAAGCATTTATAACTGTCTGGCAGGTAAGGAGAGATAGTTGGCTGTGTTGAGCATATGTGTGTGTCAGTGTGTGTAGGAGCTATAGCCTGGAAATCGCTGATTTGAATACGGGCTATGCCATCGCTGGCTGTGGCCGGGACTTTCCAGGGGGCGACGCAATATTGGCCAAGCGTTGCCCAGATGGGGAGTGCTGAAGTCGGCTGGGTAATCCCTGCCTCACTACTGCTGGCTGTCTTCTTATCACCGGATCTGCGTGAGTCCTCCGACGGCGTGATGGGTCTGGTTGGCTTCACTGTGTGGGGCTCATAGTGTGGCAGAGAGAAAGCGGGTTGATGACAGCTTGAAGCTGCTTTTTTTGGCTTCTTTTTTTCATCGCTCCACTTTACATTGAAATACTCTTTGTACAACTTCAAGGGGATTGTGACCATTCCCTTATCAGCTCAAGTGTCACATCTGCAACAAAAAACATTGACAATGCACAACCAAAAAAAATGCTCCAACACCCCAGCCCTGGATCTGCAATGCCTGCCCCATCAACTGTCACTTCCCATACACTTACCTTGCATTCTCATTATCCCTTGCACTCGTTGCCATTATTGGTCTTGTTCATCGGCTTCATTGTTGGAAATATATTGCTTCATATTCTTTCACCTATTCTTGTATGTATGGGCTAAATGTCTGTCCATGTGTGCCCTGATCTACCTGTGCCTTACCTGCATGTTTCCATGTGTCTTCCCAAAGCATACTTGTCTGCACCTGTGATGACGCCTCTCTCATTCCCTGTCTGTCTTTCTCTCTGTAGTAGTGCTTGTTAGGATAACTAAGAACAATTCAGTCTGTGTTGAGCTCTTTCCTTGGCACATGTTGTAGTATCGTAGTCAGTGAGGAATCTTTTGTTCATTTCAGCCCGGGTTTTATTTAATCCACACAGTTACAATGTATTCCTTTCAATGCTTCTGACTAGCCTCTATAACCAACACGAACCCACAGAAATTCTGCAGCTATATAAAGTGGAGCTTCCTCTGGTGGCTCAGCTCAGGACTGCACTTCTACATTCCCTCCCTTCTAAACTGTTTACCCATTCATACTTGAAATCCTTATATTATTAGTTTTTTTTTTTTAAAACCCACCCCCAACACCCCCACCACCAAAGTTTCCAACAGATCTCTCTCTATACATATTTTTTTATTGTGTGTGTGTGTGTGTGTGTGGGAAGGTTAGGGTAGACTGCCTTCCTTGTGAGATCAGGGCACATTCTTGCCCTCTATACTAACAGATCTCACATTATCTAATATAAACCTTCAGATAACTTGTTGCTTTTCTTTCTCTGGTAGAGCGTCAGAGTTCCCCCTAGGGCAAGGGAGATTGTCCACTTATCTCCTAGTCCCCAGCAACTCTCTCCGCACCTCTCCCAGCTGGCCCTGGGGTAGGAGGTAAATCCTGGTACTCAACTGCAGGTATAACTCTTGGTATAATGGGTGGTATTGAGTCTGTGGCGGTCTCCACGAGCTCCACAGAGGAACCTTTCCATTCCCCCAGATTGTCCAGGGCTCCCTCTGGTTCTGATCCTAGCCCACTCACTGACCTCCCATCAGACCAGGCCCGAATCTGGTCCACATGCCGACGTATCACATGTCCATTTCCCAGAATCGCCGTATAAGACACTGGTCCGGTACTTTCTTTAATCGCCGCAGGAATCCTCTTTGGTCCACCACTAAAATTCCGAACAAAAACTCCATCCCCTTGTAACGATCACTCTGCACAACTGAGAAGCAGTTGCACTGTCCTCCCTAAGGAGAGACTACTGGCCCTATTCCTATAGCTAAATAAGTCAGCAAGAGTGACAGACAGCAAAAGCAGGGACGTCAGAGGTGTCAATTTCAAGAACAATCAGTTTATTATTGTGAACAATAAAGTCAACAAATGAAAAAATGAACAAACGAACGAAATGAATAATAAGAAAGGAATTCAAATAATTGCAGGTAACAGGTAAGAAATAAGATGGTACAGATAAGTATGTAGGGACAAACAGAAGGCTAAACAGTATCACCAAACCGAAATTAATGTAGTGTCCGGAGGGTCTCCAATAAACCCACACTCACAAACACAACACACACAGATAGACAAAAGATGGTGGGAGAATGACAGGTAGGCCCAACAAGTCCAGTAATAGCAGGGTAATTGAAATCCATACAAAGTAACAAAATAACAAAAAAATACAGGAAACAAAGTATCAAATTAAAGTAGAAACAATCCAAACAAAAAAGAAATGATCTCACCCACAAATAAGGCAGTCCAGCAAAGTGTCCCGAAATGATGGTGATTGTAGAAAGTTGAAAACATTGAGTACGTTGAAATTGTTGAGACTGTCCAGTAGTGTTGAGTTGAATGGTGAACAGTTGTTTGGAAAAAATCAGGAGGATCAGGAAAAAATGGAGGCTGTCACACATAAAACAACAAACACTAAACAGACCTAGAAAAACAGCTAAACTTAAACAAGTAACAGTGAAAACAAAAAGAGCAGTTTAGACAAAGCGCAGCAACAAAAGAAAATGAACGGATGCACTGGAATTATATAAGGATGGTAATGGATTCACTGAAATTTAAGTAGAGAAAATGCTGTAGTTTAATGGATTCCTCTGAGAAAGGGAGTCTCCCTCAGGCCTGACTAGCCAGCTTTAATACAACTGCTGGCTACTAAGGAGCTCTGAGATTGGAGGGGTGGAAATCTGAATGAGCCAATGGGGAGAGAGGATGAACAGAGGGTGGTTGCAAGGAACTATGGGAAATGAAGTTTTAACCTGGCCAGGCTACTGACCCTAATTAAAGGGACAGGTGGGTGAGACTTACACCCACATTATGTAGCATGGGAATTGCTACATATTCCCCCCCCCCACACTGGAGGTGCAAGGGACGAACGCCATAGTAGCGTTTTAAATTAACAATATTGACAGTATCCTCTTTGAAATAATCTGGCTCCCCCCACTTGACTTTGTAGTTGTTGGGTCCAAGTCTCTTGGTTACAAGAGCTGGCCCAAACCATTTAGGGGCAAGTTTTGCGGAAAACTTTCCGGAGGCATCAGATAAGGGGTGAGATCTTATCCAGACTAACTCACCTTCTTCATACTGACAGTGTGCTCTCCGGGCATTGTAATTCCGAGCTTGCTGTTTCTGAGCTTTGGCAACGTGATCCCTCACCTCTTCGGCAATCTGCTGCTGGCGATCTAGCAGTTGGTAGGGATCGGTGGATGGAGCAGGAGCAACAGCGATTAATCGGTCCAATGGGCCTCTGATGGTCCTTCCGAGCGCTAGTACTGCAGGAGAGAAGCCAGTGGTTTCATGTTTGGCGGTGTTGAGGGCGAAACGAAACTCAGGTAGCCACTGATCCCACAGCTGATGGTTTTTCCCGACGAAAGATGCAACCATGGTCTTTAAGGTGCGGTTCACGCGTTCTGTCAGGTTGGTCTGTGGGTGGTAGCTGGTGGTGAGTTTTTGTACTACTCCCCAGGTCTTGCACACCTCTGCGAGTAGCTGGCTCATGAACTGAGGTCCACGGTCTGAAAGAATGTGTTGCGGTGTTCCCCATCGAGTGAATATTTCCTGCGTCAAAATGTTCACAATTTTGGTGGTCTTACTGTCCCGCAATGGAAACAGCTCAACCCACTTTGTGAAGTAATCAACAATGACCAGGATGTAAGTGTTACCTTTTTTACTTCTGGGGAAAGGTCCCATTAGGTCCAGACCCAGCATCTCTCCGGGCTCCTTCACAGTAGTGGACTGGAGTTGACCTGCAGGTTTGGTGTTGGACGGTTTGTACTTCTGGCAGGTTTGATACTCCTTTAAGTGGTGCCATGTATCTTTACGGATGGAGGGCCACCATGCAACCTCCAGCATGCGCAACAGGGTCTTCATCCTGCCCAGGTGACCTCCCAAAGGGTTGTCATGGTAGTGGTGGAGGAAGGAATCCGTCAGCTGTTCCGGAATAACCAGCTGGTATCGGAATCCTTGTTTAGGAATGGGCACCCGGCGATACACAAGTCCCTGCTGTTGGATGAAGGAGATGCGGTTATCATTGGCAGTATTGGAAGCAATGTCATTGATGATGTCAGAGATAGCTGGGTCTTTGGACTGAGCGGCCGCAATCTGGTCCATGGTGGTGGGAAGATCCATGCTACTCGCAGGGGCATTGCTAGCACACACTGATGCAGAAGGAGTTGAAGGTGGTACAAGTGGAGCTCTGGAGAGTGCATCAGGTACAAGATTCAGACTACCTTTCCTGTAAATAACGGTAAAAGTGAATTGTTGTAGGCGAAGAGTCCAGCGGGTCAGTCTGGAAGAGGTTTTTGGGTTATTGAATGCCCAGGAGAGTGCAGCGTGGTCAGTGACAACCTCAAACTCCATCCCCTCCAGATAATGCCGCCATTTTTCTACTGCCCACACGACAGCGAGACACTCCTTTTCAGATGTGGAGTAGTTTTTTTCGGCAGAGTTCAGTAATTTGGAGGCGTAGGCTATTACCTTATCATCATCTCCTTCTAGCTGAGTCAGAACCGCTCCAAGTCCTACATCGCTGGCATCAGTAAAGACTCGGAACGTCTTGTTGATGTCCGGGTGAGCGAGGACTGGAGGACTGATCAAAGCTTCTTGGAGGAGTTTGAAACTCTTCTGGCACTCTCCTGTCCATTTCCAGGGGACATCTTTCTTTTTCAAGTTGTTAAGTGGGGCAGCAATATCCGCAAACCTGGGGATGTACTTGTGGTACCACCCTGTCAAACCTAGGAACCGTTGAACCTCCTTCAAGTTGGTAGGAATGGGATATTCCTGGATGGCTTGGAGCTTGTGGGGATCAGCAGCTACACCCTCACCTGAAACCACATGACCAAGGAAATGGAGAGTGTGTTTAAAGAAGTGGCATTTTTTGAGATTGAGAGTAAGACGGGCCAGATGAAGTTTGTGGAAGACAGCTTCGAGGTCTTGAAGATGCTGTGCTGAGTTTGCTGAATAGACAATGATGTCATCTATGTAGACAAAACAGATCTTCCCTCGGAGGTCTCCTAACACTCTCTCCATCAGCCGTTGAAAAGTGGCTGCAGCATTTTTTAACCCAAATGGCATTACATTAAATTGATAAAAACCAAAGGGTGTGGTAAACGCAGTCTTCGCTCTACTTGCTGAGTCCATCGCCACTTGCCAGTAACCCGAGCGTAGATCAAGGGAACTGAATACCGCAGCACCACTCAGGGACTCCAGGATGTCATGAATGAGGGGCATGGGGTATGCATCAAAGATGGTCTTGGCATTCAGCTTTCGGTAGTCCACACAGAACCTGTAACCACCATCTTTCTTCTCTGTGAGCACCACTGGAGAGGACCATGGAGAGTTAGATGGTTCTATAACTCCGTCCAGAAGCATGTCTTGGATGTGTTCCTTGATTAAAGCCTTTTTCAGTGGAGATGCTCTATACAGTCGACCCCGAACAGGGACTTCGTCCTCAGTGGAGATGGAGTGACGGGTGACGGTGGTCATTCCCAACTTATCAGTGCAGACTGAAGACCACTTTTGCTGGAGGTTCTGGAGTTGTTGCTCGACAGGAGATGGTTCAGCTGAAGTGATGGTCATGGTCACCTTCACCGGTTGGCATGGCTTTGGATCAGAGGTGGTAGGTGGCTGGCAAGATGTATGGAAGTAGAGGCCGACACTCGATAAGGACCTGTCCCAGGAAGCTTCCCCCTCATACCGTGGCAAAAAAGGATGGTAGGAGAAATCCTTCTGATGTTTGACACCATACTGCCTATTGACAATGTCAATCTGGGTATGAGTTTTCTCCAAGAAATCCAAGCCTAGAACAAGGGGAAACGTCAGGTGATGATCCTGTAGGATATATGTGCCTAGAAACCAGATCTCTCCGTGGAGAAGGTAAGTGAGGCGAACTTGACCTTTGGCCTGGTGTGACTGTCCATCCGCCAGCATGAAATACTGGTCCTGTGCAGACTCCAGCTCTTCCCCTGAATGAGCGATCTTCCTCCAGAGACTCTCTCTCATCAGAGTGAAGGTGCTCCCAGTGTCCAGGACTGCAGGCCCTTGGAGCCCTCGAACGCCTACATCCACAATCAGCAGAGTCAGGCTTGCAGCAGGAACTATATTTTTCTTCTCCTGGCTTCTCACCATGCTGACCTCTGCCGGCTTCTTCATAGCTCCTTTATGGCTCCTATTGTCCTGAACGGCTTTGCGGGATTTTGCCTTGACCCAGTATTCCCGCTGAGCAGCGTTGTCTCTCTCCACCTGGGTCCCGATGCACACCAGTTCTTTCACTGTCTTCACTGTTCCCCTAAGACAGCTTGCCAGTTTGGGATTACAGCTGTTTAGAATGCGACAAACCAACTCAGTCTCCTCCAAGTCTGGCTTCCATCGCAGACATAGGGCACGGTAGTCATAGGCGAAGTCAAGGATTCGCTCGTCAGGAAGTTGGAATCTGGAGCGAAGTCGGTCTTCCACTTCGGTCTGGTAGTCAGACGGCAGAAAGGCTTGACGGAAGACAGTCTTGAACTGTTCCCAGGACTGGATTCCCTTGCGCTCCGTGACCCACCAGCTCTTTGCTGAGCCTTTCAGCACACTGGACATGGTTGCCATGATCTCATAGGGTGTCATGGGTCGTAGCGCTAGGAATTCATCACATTTGTCCAGGAAGTCAATGGCATCGCTGCTGGCCTCCCCGCCAAACTCTGGGAAGTTGATTTTAATGGGCAGCTTTGCTTGGGAAAGACTTCCTTCAGTTCTGGAGCCATGGTAATCAGCAGACCCACCGTCAAAGGAGAATTGTTGTGGTGCAGATTGCTTTCTAGAGGAGAGAGACGGCAAAGAAAGTGGTAGACGAGGGGTGCAGGTCTTTTTGAAGAGTTTCTTCAGCTCTTCTCCCCACAGCACATCACGGCGTTTCAGGCACTTCACCACTTCCAGATCCATTTCATCAAGGGCCTCTTGCCTTCGATTCTCCATATCTGCGAAGCGTCCTTCGATGTAACCTCGCAGGACCTGTTCACGATTAATGCTGCTCTCCTGTAACTCAGACAGCTGTGTTTCCAGTTGCTCAACACGGTCGGTGAGATGGGAACAGTGCTCAGTCAATTGCCCTATCGCAACACTGTCAGTAAGGTTCCCTTCATCATCCTCTCCTCCAGAAAGATCTGCCCCTTCCTGGGTAATGTACAGGTCACTAATGCGGGTGGTTCTCTCTGTGATAGGTTCTCTGATAGTCACATGGGGTCTATCTCCAATCTCAGAGAAGTTTAGCGAAGTCAAGGTCTGATCTTCCATTTCTGACATTAAGTTCCCAACAATTTAAACTGATGAATTTAGATTTTAATTTAATGACACAAAGGGTCCCCGTACGAGCCACCAATTCTGTAACGATCACTCTGCACAACTGAGAAGCAGTTGCACTGTCCTCCCTAAGGAGAGACTACTGGCCCTATTCCTATAGCTAAATAAGTCAGCAAGAGTGACAGACAGCAAAAGCAGGGACGTCAGAGGTGTCAATTTCAAGAACAATCAGTTTATTATTTTGTTCAATAAAGTCAACAAATGAAAAAATGAACAAACGAACGAAATGAATAATAAGAAAGGAATTCAAATAATTGCAGGTAACAGGTAAGAAATAAGATGGTACAGATAAGTATGTAGGGACAAACAGAAGGCTAAACAGTATCACCAAACCGAAATTAATGTAGTGTCCGGAGGGTCTCCAATAAACCCACACTCACAAACACAACACACACAGATAGACAAAAGATGGTGGGAGAATGACAGGTAGGCCCAACAAGTCCAGTAATAGCAGGGTAATTGAAATCCATACAAAGTAACAAAATAACAAAAAAATACAGGAAACAAAGTATCAAATTAAAGTAGAAACAATCCAAACAAAAAAGAAATGATCTCACCCACAAATAAGGCAGTCCAGCAAAGTGTCCCGAAATGATGGTGATTGTAGAAAGTTGAAATTGTTGAGACTGTCCAGTAGTGTTGAGTTGAATGGTGAACAGTTGTTTGGAAAAAATCAGGAGGATCAGGAAAAAATGGAGGCTGTCACACATAAAACAACAAACACTAAACAGACCTAGAAAAACAGCTAAACTTAAACAAGTAACAGTGAAAACAAAAAGAGCAGTTTAGACAAAGCGCAGCAACAAAAGAAAATGAACGGATGCACTGGAATTATCTAAGGATGGTAATGGATTCACTGAAATTTAAGTAGAGAAAATGCTGTAGTTTAATGGATTCCTCTGAGAAAGGGAGTCTCCCTCAGGCCTGACTAGCCAGCTTTAATACAACTGCTGGCTACTAAGGAGCTCTGAGATTGGAGGGGTGGAAATCTGAATGAGCCAATGGGGAGAGAGGATGAACAGAGGGTGGTTGCAAGGAACTATGGGAAATGAAGTTTTAACCTGGCCAGGCTACTGACCCTAATTAAAGGGACAGGTGGGTGAGACTTACACCCACATTATGTAGCATGGGAATTGCTACACCCTGATCAGAAACTTCTCAGTTTTGACCCCTTATGAATTTCTTTTGCTGAATTTGTTTGTTTTGTACTCTTCACACTGGGGATGAGGAGGTCTAACGTGGACCTCAACTTCTGAGACATTAACATCTCGCCTGGTGATAAACCTGTTGTAGAATGTGGTGTAATTCGATAACTAAACAAGAATCTTGACACCTTAGCTTCAATAGTACCTCCTTGCATCTTCTTAATTCTGTCTTTTAAAGTATGAACTGCCCGCTCCGCCAGTCCATTAGATGAAGGGTGAAAAGGAGCAGAAGTCACATGATGGATGCCATTTTTCTTCATGAAAGTTTGGAATTCTATACTAGTAAAACAACTTCCATTATCTGATACTACCATTTCAGGTAATCCATGAATACTAAAACTTTGTCTCAATTTCTCAATTGTAGCAAATGATGTTGACACATTCATTGGATACACATCCATCCACTTTGAATGAGTGTCAACCAGCACCAGGAACATCTTTCCCAAAAAAGGCCCTGCATAATCCATACGAATTCTTCTCCATGGCTGCTCTGGCCACTCCCAGGGATGCAATGGAGCACTGGCAGGTGTTTTTCTTTTTTTCTGACAGGTAATACAGGACTGTACTTCCTCTTCCACCTCCAAGTCCATATTAGACCATCACGGGTAAGATCTAGCTAGCCCTTTCATTCTAGTGATCCCTGGATGTGCTTGATGTATTGTTTTAAAATGCCCTCCCTGCCCTGTCTAGGAATAGCTACTCGGGACCCCACAATACACATCCGTCTTGTACACTCAGTTCTAATTTTTGGGTGCAGTACGGCTTTAACTCTGATGCTTCCTCCATCTCCGGCCACCGTCTCATTACATACTCTCTAACTCAAGCCAATACAGGATCTCTTCCAGTCCATAGGCAGATTTGCATAGTACTCACCGGCAGGGTGTCCAAATGGTGCATCATTAACACTTGTCCCTGGATTCCTTTGTCCGTTACTTCCTCTGTTACAGGTAGACGGTTCAAAGCATCCGTGTTTCCTTGATATCTCCCTGCTTTGAACACAACAACATATTCATATGCTCTCAAAGTCACAGCCCATCTTTCATGCGATGAGACAACACAGCACCAACCCCATACGGTGAGGCATCACATGATAAAATGAACTCCCGGTTTGCTAAGTAGTGAACGAGAACTTTAGAAGACTGCAGTCATTTTTTAGAACTCCCAAAAGCTCTTTCTTGCTCTTCCATCCAAGTCCACTTGATGTCTTTCCGCAACAACTGATGTAACAGAGCTAAAAGTGTTGAAAGATTAGGCAAGAATTTATTATAATAATTCAGCAATCCTAAATAAGCATTCAGCTCAGTTACAGTGGTTGGGGCAGGAGCCTCTTGAATGGCCTTCACCTTTGCTTGTACGGGATGAAGTCCCTGGGCAGACCCGGTATCCCAGGTACTGTACTTCATTAGCCAAGAACATACACTTACTCCTTTTTAATCCAAGACCCGCCTTTTTTAGCCAGCTTAACACCTCTTCCAAATGGCACAGGTGCTCTTCAGTGGTGCCCCCCCCCCTGACCAGGATGTCATCCGGATACACTGCCACTTTTGAAATGCCCTGCAACAGCCCTTCCATGATTCTCTGAAAAATAGAAGGAGCCTAGGAAACTCCAAAAGGTAAGCGGTTATAAGTAAACAAACCTTTATGGGTACTCACTGTTAGATACTTCTTAGATGGCTCATCCAACACAATTTGTTGATAAGCGTGGCTCATATCCAATTTTGTGAACTGCTGTCCTCCAGATAACACAGCAAACAAATCCTCCATGCGGGGAATGGGATACTGTTCCAAGGAGGCTACTCGGTTCACTGTCAATTTATAATTGCCACAAATTCTAATGGTTCCATCCGATCACAAAACTTAACTGGCTTGATTATTTTCTCTCTCACAAGTCTGGCAATTTCAGCTTCCACCTTATTTTTCATTGCATAAGGTACGGACCTTGGTTTAAAAAAACGTGGCAAGGTTTCCGTATTCACATGAATCTTGGCTTGCAACCCCTTCAATGTGCCCAGTTCTTATTTAAAAACCTCTTCATGTCTTACCAACACATCTTGCAGTGTCTCTCTCTCTCTCTCTCTCTTAACTGGACTTGACAGACTTCTCTCAAATCCATTCTCACATTCTCCCGTATAGGTTTTCAAATGAATGGATTTTTTTCTAATGTAGGTGCTTTATTTCCTTTCCATCCTGCTTATTCAGCCTGATTCACTAGGGTCACGCTGCAACCAGTATCCACTTCCAATGTCACAGCCCTGTCATTTACTTCCATAATAACAGTTATTGGTCCAGCTTTTGGAATGCCAGCCCCCTTTACTCTAAACATTGTGAACACGTCCTCTTCCTCCTCTGCAGCTCCTTCAAGATTATAAATATAAATTCCGAGCATTTTCCTTGAATTTGCTTTCTGATGTTGGCCTACTCACATTTCCTTTATTTTTATTCCTACAAACTTTAGCAATGTGGCCTTTCAAACCACAACAATATATATATATATATACACACATACACATGCGTTTGGTTTTATTGCTTGCTTTTCCCTTTATCCCCCCCACACACACACACATCCCCGTCTAGAACAAAACGTGATTGGCTGAAAAAAGAGGCCGACAGGTTATTTCAGACTGCAAAATTATGTGGCGCTGTTGTGTAATGCATCAATTTGTCCATGAAAGGGCTTTTGTGCATAAAATACATTACAACATGCATTTCGTCTCCAAAAACAAATGTATTTCATTTCATCCACAAAAGGCAAAAGTTAAAAAAAAGGTAAAAGAGAATTTTCATTTTGTGGACACAATTAAATAAAACTTTCATTTTGTGCACAAAATACACTTTTCCTTAGATCATTTTGTGGACATAATGAATAGTCAAGTATACATTTTGTCCACGAAAGCAAAGTCCGTTTTCACTTTCGTCTGCAAAATTATTTAACATAAAATTAACATTTTGTGAAATGAAATACACATTTTGTGGAACAAAATGATAATTATGTGCACAAAATGAAAAAAAAGTTATTTAATTTTGTCCACAAATTGAAAACTCTCTTTTACCTTTTTGTCCACAAAATGAAAACTCTATTTTGCCTTTTGTTGTCGAAATGCACGTTGCAATGTATTTTCGTGTACAAAATGGAATCATACAGAATCATTTCTTTGTGAATGCATCATCTAAATTGAATGGAATTCAGTTCCAGTACTTTCTTTTGTATCAGATCTTCAAGTCTTTTGCAGTGTTTTTTAAACAATTACAGGAAGACAGGTCAGTGATGCATAAAGCGTGTATTTAAGAGACCACCTGTGTTAAGAAGAGGACACTATTTGACTGTCCCTGTGGGTCAGTCTCCAATACTTTGTACCAAAAGTAGGAACACATGCTACAAACTTAGAAAATATTTCATTGTATGTATTTCTTTAGTTATCCAGTGTGTACAGTGTCAGTTTATATAACAAGTAAATCTCAAGATTTTCATTTGAGACGCAGTTTTATTCAACGGCCATCCTACTATTATACAATTTGTACGCTACACTGACACCAAAAAACAGGTGCTTTTTATATTTAGCACAGTGTATTTAGCACAGTTAGTCTTTTTGAAGACTTTTATTGCTTGCTTTCCTATATTTAGCTAAATATAATACAGTCAAACCTGTATTAAGAGACCTCAAGTGACAGTCAAACAGTGGCCTCTTAACACAGGTGGTCTCTTAAAAGAGGGGCCCCCATACGTTTTCTACTTGTCTCCGACATGCCTTCCTGTAATTGTTTAAAATACTTTGTAAAAGACTCGAAGATGGAATATGAACAAAAGGAAGTCTTGTAACTGAATTACATTGATTTTGAATATGCATTTACAAATACATTATTTTGTGACAGCAAAAAATATGCCAGTTCTCCATTTTGTTTCAAAATGTTCTAGATAAAAGCCGACTAAAATGGTTGCTTAATGCAGGTTTGAGTCCATTGCTGGGTCGGAGGATTGTGGTCACTGGTCACGTTAGACATACAGGTAAATTAAAGTACAGATTATCATTGGGAGGAATTTAAAGTGGTCACATGAGCAGGTGGCCTCTAAATAAAGGTGGTCACATGAGCAGGTTTGACTGTATATTGAAACCAAAAAGAGGCCACAGCTCTTTTGTACAGCAGCACCGACACTATGTAAACTATCGGTTTCTATGTAAAGCTTTTTAGGAAGCGTGTCTTCCTCCCTAACTACAGGCTACATTGCTGAGAAGAATACAGTATCCCCTCACATTTGAATTAAAAACACAGATTTCAGGATTATGTCATATGGTATGTTGTACCAGTTATGTGTGCAATTTTATTAAACCCTGGGGTCCCCCTCACTGCTGAGTAGCAAGTGAATACGGGACTGTGGGTGACACAAGACATAAGCCTGATCCGCTCCTTGCAAAGGGGACACCGCTCTTTTGTACAGTGGTATCGACAGTATGCTGCAGTGCTGGAAGTGCCAGGTCCAATCTCAAACTTCGTTGCATGAACTGGTAAAACCTCACAAGTATTCCATAGCTAATGCAAAGAACAGCTACATGGGAGGGGAGCTTGAGATATAGGCCTACTCTATTATCCACTGCTGAAACAATGACACTATTGTAATCACACAAGGGAACGTGAACCACAATTAAACTATCCATAGAACACTCGCTCAGTAACCTACTTTGCAAACTCATCCTACATTACAGTCATTCAAATTTATAACAAAAACAATGTAAAAAAAAACAAATTAGAAAAAACACAAAAGCCATTTAAAGTGGAGATATCAAACACAAAACCCAATTTAGGAGGAGCAACTGGGGAAACCTTGTCAAACACCAAGCAAATCAGCACAATTGGAAAGGTGCTGGGGCCCAACATTCACACAATTGTTGCTTCTAACTTGGCTTCTTTTTTTGATCACTCCACTTTATCACTTGAAATGCTCTTTGTATAACAGAGTAAATTGTGACCACTCCCTTATCAGCTGGGTTGTGTTTTTGTTAAAGATTATATTTAAATGATGCACTCTTTAAACATAAGCTCTTCAGTATCTAAAGTACAATGTTATATTATATATCCATCTACATTTTAAACAGTGGTTCTTTTTTCAGTTCAGGTATGAAGAGTGAACTGAGCAGAAAAGGTTAATTGTTTAATGATTTAACTCATTTACAAGTAGTGGTCTGGGCTTTTCCAAAAGCATAGCACAGACTGATGGATCCTTTATTTAAAAACAAAACAAAACCAACAAAACGCACGCACGCGCACACTTTTAACATAGAAATTGCATAGATCACATACAACCTAACAATGATACAATGCCTGTACATAGAGATGCTTTTAAAAAAAAAGAAAAAAAGATAAAACACACACACAGCGGTTAATATCCCTATGCACTTATTAATCAAGAGGAATACTTACAGCTAAAGTCCTGTTTCTCCACATTACAAGAAAGATCGTGTAAATGTATTTGTAAGTTCTACGGGTTATCAAGTTCCATATCTTTAAGAAACACACGTTAGATATGATATTAAATCACATATACTGGTAGCTAACCTAAACTTGAAATTTCAAAATTGTGTCACCCTGGTTTTATAGAAGTGACCCACACGTCAGTCATAAGCAAATCGAAATCTGGATAATATATGCATTGTATATATATATATATATATATATATATATATATATATATATATATATATATATATATTTTTTTTTTTTTTAAATACCCACAACCAATAACAACATGCAGACTGCAGAAACATTTACACGTGTCTCCTGAACACTATTAAAAATGACACGGCAACATTGTACTGTTTTGAACAAAGCTGTTAATGAAGAAAATATTAACATTGCATTGTAACATTCTGTTCTGAACAGAAGTAGTGATTAAATGTTAAAAATATATGAAACTCTTGGAAACAATGTAATGCGCTGTATAGGCTACTTTTTCTTTGGTAATTCAAATTATCTGCATGTTTATTTTCCGTTACCGACAAAGTGCATGCTTTTATTGTTATTATTATGTATGTATGTATGTATCGCCCAAGTCAACTGACAGCTGTCACAATGACAAAAAAATAAATAAAAAAAATCCCAATACAGTTCAGCCTTTACATTAATGCTGATTTTATCTTGTAACAGTGTAAAGTGCACGAGGTGGGAGTTGTAAGGGACGCATGACATAAGCTTGATTGTGACAGTGTGTGTATAAGAAAACAGCAACCAGGCGAGTATAGGGCAAAACCCGTGACACCAGCCGGTGACTGCGGTAAAGTGAGCACGCTGTTCTAATTTTGGGTTGAAATACTTTTCACGTATTTGGATTGAGGCATGATCACACACACAAGATAAATTCCGATAAAATTTTACACTAAGATTACACGAAGTGGAGAAACAGACACACACTCAAGCAGCACTAACTCTTAAAATGAGATGTTTGCAAAGTGGGCCAGTTAAGAGGAAGTGAGCGAGCCCTGTCACAGTATAACGAGTCTATAATACAGAAGATACAAAAGAGGGGGAGGAGGAGGGTGTGGCAAGCCAAATGATCAATACCTCTAAATCATTTGAAGATTCCTAAATACATTTTGAGATATTGCCAACAATTTACAGATTAATCTAAACAGGGCTTTGAATGAGAGATCTAAAATGCATTTGGAGACATCACTAAATAATCATTTGTCTTGACAACATGCATACACATTGACACCAGGCAATCACCAAAAACACTCCTGCCCTCATTTTTAAACAATAACTTTGTGTTGAAGTCATCTAAAAAAAAACAAAAAAACCTCAAGCTCCAAAAGCCTGATTCCAGGACTTGTACGTTTCACAAAAAAGCGCTGAAACAGAAGAGCTGCAAGGGCGGCTAAAAAAAAAAAAACAGCTATTGCCTCAGCAAAGTGTTTATTGTTTAAATGAAATGGAAATGTTCAAATTAACTAGACTTTTAAAATGTATATTGAACTCAAATGCATTAAGGAGTTACACAAACTTCTTAGGACTGCAGCCAGATCCGGAGAAAGCTCTCGCAACTCAAACTAAATGAGTAGCTCAGCTTACTTATATGAAAGGCAATGGTGGGGGGGAGGGGAGGATTGGGGAGGATGGGGGGGGGGAGTTTTGTAGTTTGTTGCCAATGTATTTAAATGTGTTATATGTACTGTATTTACATTAGTACTGCCATAACTACAGTGGAACTGAAGGGACTTTTTTTTGCACCTGGGAATCAGTTCCAGTAGTTTGTTGCCAGTTTACCGTCATTAACTGCGGTCTAAGCATAGAAATAATAATATAAAGAGGGGGAAGGGGCTCGGGGAGTGGAAGAGGGGGGTGTTAGTAACACAAAGAAGGAGGAAGGGGAGCTGGTGGGTAAAATGGTTTGTTGATTTTAACACAAAATGAATGAACACTGAATTGTGTTATATTTCATACATTATTTTTTAGAGGTTAAAGAGAAAGTGGAAAAAAAAGAAAATGAAGCAAGCTATTTAGGGCAGGGAAGTAACAAGCGCAGAGAAACGGCTTTCTGTGATAATACACCCACGCCTTACCTGTAAGATTCCTACAAAAACAATAATGCGCTAAAATGAATGCATGTGGAGGGTGAATGTTAGCGGACACCGCAAAACTTGGTAACATCATAAAATACTTGTATTATTATTATTAGCTAGTATTAGTAGTAGTATTTGGAATCAAAACATTGTGTTGTTAGAACTACTTTCTAAATACACCACGGAGTCTGTTATCTGCAGCTACAGCAAATCCGTCAGAACTCCTCGGAGCAGGACTAACTCATTGAGATGCAAGTGGACTGGATGCAATCATACACTAGTTTAAAAATTGAGAGGTGTGCCAAAGTAAGCAGGGAACGTCCTAAAATGCCCAACAAGTTGAGATCGAACCATGCGGCGTTGCAAGACTATTTTTTCACCGCAAATCTGTTATTGAAAATGGGACGTAGCTGCAACTGTTTCAGACTGGCATTGCACCTGAAAAAGTAATGCTGTGCCATCACGTCTCCTTCAAAAATGAGGATGTGCTCTAAAATTTTTGTTTCAGCCCGAGTCATTCCCTCGCTGGCTATGGCCGGTTGTCCACAGGGACAGCGTGTAATTGGCTAAGCGCTGCCCGGGCGCCTGCAAGCCTGGGGAATGGGTCTTCATATGGGAATGTGTTCTCTAATCTATGGGGGAAACACATTTGGAAAATAAAACTAATGTTATCTAATTAAAGATATAGAACACTTTTGAACATAGAAATGCTACTCTAATCTTGTATATATCCAATTCAAATAATAAGCAAATATAAAATAAATATCATTAAATGAATCATTAACCTTCATGATAGACCTGCATGATTGATTCTGATGAAGCAGGTCACACATATTCACAACATTCCCATGTTGTTATCCCTTTAAAAAACTGAGTTGATTCTGTTAAACTGGTGGGACTATATTGATGAAATGCATACTGTTCTATACTACACTTTCTAAATTCTTTACTTTAAATCGGCAAGGGCAATTAAAATAATCAAGAAGTAAAAAAAAAATTACCTTTAAAGTGCACACAAACAATTACAATACAGATATTACTAGAGTTGTATTGTCACTGTATTAATAATATACTGTATTGTAATGTTTTTTGTTTGTTTTTTTACTGGTTTAGATTACTCGCCGCCAGCAGTATTAATGAATGTATTTATTTTCTCAGTTCAGGTCGATTGATGATCCTTTTCAGTCATGTCTTATACTTTCCAAAACATATATTACTATTGATCCATTTCATTAACAAAAGTTAAAAAGCTTTTTTTTTTTTTTTTTTGCTTGTAGATGTACTGCTGTCTGATACATCCTTATTGCAGGGGTTTCTTACATTAACACAAAGGATTAATAATAGCTTTTCCCCACCTCAGTAAATGACTTTGCATTATGAAGAGGGTCTCTTTCAAGAAAGAGAAACATTCTGTAGTAATTGAAGAACAACTTCGTGGAACAACGCTCACTGTTAATGTCAAAAATCTCAAACTTCTTTTTGCAGTGATATACAGTAAACAAATAGAAATGATGTGCTTTAATATGCAATATATAACACGCATACATGTATTAGTATGCATTTGTAGTTTATTCTACTTGGCAAAACATTATCTTCTCACTTTTGATTTCTTTTCAGTACCTACAGTATACAAGATCATAACCATTTACAGTATGAGTATATCTTTTTCGTATCCAGCAGGCAGTGTGTATTTATTTTATGCAAATCAGCGTGTTCCTCGATGAACAAGAGGTTTTGTTCAAGCCGGGCCGTGTAAAGCTGTCAGTCAGATCATTAGTTTAACAATGCGAAATACAGCTTTGACAGCAATAATCACAAACACAATAACCACGATGTTCAATAAACAAAAAGCAATTGCAGTTTAAAATAGGAGGAGGAGGCACAACAAATGCATTGCATTCTTTATTAACATTTATCCAAGATGGCTTACTTTTTTTTAAAACTAGTGAGCAACAATACAAGCCAGGATAATAATAATATTGTACAGTGCCCCTGCATGGGGGGGGGGGGTATTGAAGGCACAAATTATTATCACTGATTACCAGTTTTATCAAGACAGAAATACAGATGTGACCCGTGTGTGCTGAACTGTGTTCAAATTCAAAGTGCTGTATTGGCATGACGAGAGCACTCAGGATTTACCCCCCTTTTGAGCACTCAGGATTTGCCCCCCTTTGAGCTGGTTGAAAAATCAACTTTAAAACAGTACCTTTGTTCATACCTGCGCAGATATAATGAAAATTAATCCATGAGGCAAAACAATTGACACACTTGTGCATTTCAAGTGAGGGCTCATTGTTCTAGTTATTTGACATGTTATATCTTCATATTTTAATGTCCCCAATTTCCTTTAAACAAATCCTTTCCTTCCTTGAAACAGATGAGTAATCTAGTCATGTCATGCAAACTCTGCATTCTTGTGGGCCAGTGGGAGTGCTCTCAGTGTACCTGTGTCTGGGCTGTGGGCTGGACTGACCAGTATATATACAAGTCATGTCCTGAAGGGTTTCAAGAGACTGCTCCCAGAGCCCCGGCTTCTAACTTCCAGTGTGTGGGCTGTTTTGTCTTTTTCTTGCTGTTTTCATCCATGGCTACCTGCTAGTAACCAGATCACAAGTCCAATGAACTAAAGACAGAAGCTCTTTTAAAAGATTCCAAGATGTCATGTACCTGGGGCATTGGGTAAGCATCAAAATGGGTCTTTGCATTGAGCTTCTGGTAATCAACACAAAACCGATACGTTCCATCTCGCTTCTCGACCAACACCATAGGTGCCACCCATGCAGATGCTGAGGGGTCGATAATCCCATCTTTAAACATCTGTTGTAAATATTGCCAAATAATATCTTTTTTTCTGACTGGACACTCTGTAAGCTCTACTTCTTACCGTAACTTCATTGTGCATGTAGATGGCATGGCGAGCAGCTTTAATCTTCCCCAATTGTGAGGTGTACACAGAGGGCCACTGCTCCATCAAGACCACAAGCTCCTGCCTCGGAGAATTATCTTCGCCTGCATTGACAATAGTAATAGATGGTTCGGTTCCATCCTCAGATAACAGATTGGTATTCTTTTCTTCAAAACCAAGTTGTCAAGGAAAAGCAACATACAAACTCAATTCATAAAAGTATTCAGTTCCTCCCTGTTGTAAGAAAGGGTAAAAAACAGTAATCACAGGATTGTTTCATTCTGTACCTCTGGTTCACGAGGTCTATCTGCGTGTGTGTCTTCATCAGGAAAACGAGTACTAGTATGAGTGGAAATACTAAGTCTGCATCAGACATGATGAATGTATCCAGGTGCCAATACTCGCCATGAAAATCATAGGTGAAACCGACCTTTCCTAGGCAGGTATTTGACTGTCCGTTAGCTAGCACAAACGTCTGCTCATGACAGGGAACAAGTTCTTCTTCTGGCCTGTGTACTTGCTGCCAGATAGTATTGTTCATTAAGATGAAGGTACATCCTGTATCCACTAAAGCAGGTCCTTGCCAGTCTCGCACTGCAATATTGACAGACAGTAAAGAAAAGTCTGGGCTCTTTAACTTCTCTGGGTTACCAGCCTTGAGGTTCTGCATCATCCCTGCTTCGCAGGGTTTCTTTGTAGCACTGTGGGTGACCTTCTTACAGCTTTTGTCAGTGGAAGTTTTGCTGTTAATCTTGGCGCAGTACTTTTTTTGGGCTGCCCAATCACACTCCACCATGGTCCCCACTCTGATCAGTGGTCGCAAACTCAAATGCCTACAGGGGCCAGGCAGGTAACGTGAATGAGTGAAGTGGGCCGGGTGTAAGAAAAATCAACTGCCAAAAATGTAATCAAATTTCTTTATTTTCACTGAACTATGGTGTAACATAATACAAACATGTATCATATTGAAGATTGTATTTTAAATTCGAAATTGAAAAATACAAATTGAAAAATAGAAATATTTAATTATTATATTTTTCTTTCGTAATTTGTTACTCCTTTGATTTGGAACCAGAAACCTGACACCATTTCTTCTGCAGCAAGATGTCAATGTCAGGTCTTGTAGTACAGAATTCAGCCTTGAATCTTTTAACTGGGAGCGATATTTAGTTTTATTCAGTTTCATAACGGAAAACAGCTGTTCACAAACGTAGGTACTTCCGAACATGGATAGAATCTTTACACAAAGTTTTTTCATATTTAGGGTAACTACTCCCGAGATATTTGTAGAATTCAGGTATTCCAACGTCGTTATATTTAGTTTTCAGTACCGTATTGCACTGCAGTTCAATAACTGCCATTTGTAGCTCTTCATTCACACTATCAATATTAATTGAGAAAGGCAAACTGAACCATGTTAGTTCATTTTCATAAAGTTTGAAATCAGAGAACCTTTTTTGGAATTCAGTCTTCAACTCCACAATTTTGGGAATGTAGTTCAAGCCATCACTTTCATTTCTGGAAACTGATGTCAGTGTAGGAAAGTGGGCCAGATTATTCCTTGCCAAATGAGTTTCCCAAAGACACAATTTCGCTAGAAATGAGCGAATCGAATCATACATTTGTGTAACTACTTGTGAATGCCCTTGCAGAGAAATATTCAAAGTGTTTAGCTGGCTTGTAATGTCAACCAAAAAGGCCAAGTCTTTGATCCAATCTTCGATGGTGAGCTGAGGCAGGGATTTTCCTTTGGATGACATGAACAAGTCAATTTCTTTCAACAATTCAAAAAAATCTCTTCAGCACCACGCCACGACTAAGCCACGTAACCTCCATGTAGTACAGCAGACTACAATATTGTGCATCCATTTCATCAAGCAAAGCATTGAACTGTCTGTGGTTCAAGCCACAAGAGCGTATCCAGTTCAGTGTTAATTACTACGTCCATGACGTGTTCCATTTTTAACTTTTTAGCACAAAGCGATTCCTGGTGAATGATGCAATGAACAGACTTAAGTTCCGTGTCCTTGCAAAACATTGTCACCTTGGATTTAAGTTTCGTAACAAGTCCGACATTAACACCGACCATCGCAGGAGCACCGTCTGTAGTCACGCTTACTAATTTTGACCAGTCTACATTAAACTTTTCAAGACTTTTCTCAACACATAAAAATAAGTCATTTCCTGATGTTGTGCCTGTCATGGGCACCATATCCAAAAGTTCTTTGGTCACATCAAAATTCTCATCGACACTACGATTATGGGTGGTATTATTTATATCTGTGCTCTCATCAGCTGCAATAAAAACGCCACAAATGATTACATTTTTTCACGCAACTTGTCCTGTAAGTTCTCAGCCATATCTTTAACATGCTTAGCAACAGTATTTCCGGTTAGATTTACATTTGCAAATGCTTGTTTCTGTTTGGGACATATAATTTCTGCTGCACTCAATAGACACTCTTTTATAAACTCGCCATCTGTAAAAGGTTTTGATGCCCGGGCAATTTTTTCGCTTAATACATAATTGCATTTCACAGCAGCATCACTTATTTTATTCGCATTCAAAAACAAACCCTGTTGAAATTTCAGTCCTTTTTTTTCTTATCTTTTCCGTATACTGATCATAGTTCTTACTATGGTTTGTTTCATAATGGCATCTTAAGTTGTATTCTTTCAACACAGTCACACTTTGTTTGCATATTTCCCCTTTCCAGTACATTGTCGGACCCTGTCCGACATCATCGAAAAGACGCAAAGCGCAGGTCTAGTCGTTTTTTCTCCGGAATAAGCCGGGAAAACCATTCAGTGGCCAAGCAAGACCTATAGGAGCCGAATGAAACCGATAAAAGGGGCCGTGTCAGCAGCTGCACCATGGCCGACATAAACAAAGGAGGTATCTGCTTCCGCATCCAGCGCTCAAAGAACATCACAGACATTTCCAGAGCTTTTTGAGATGTTATACTGATACAATAATGACTTGGATTGCATTATTGAGGAGTTTGGTGATAAAACGAGTGACCAGGAGAGGATTTATCAGTATGCACGTCTATAAAGAGGTATGTGAAAAATGCAGCGAACACGGGGTGGGGCTTGGCTGGACATATAGTACTGATGTTGTTTTGCATTGCAATGCATTTTTAAACCTGTTTTACTCAGAAAAAATATATATTTAAAACAGCACGTGTAAAATAAACAGCATGTGTGAAAATAAATTGGACCTGATGCGCCTGACAAGCGCTGAATAAATTGACTGCAAAGAGTTAAACACGCAGGAATATTCTTCACCTCCACAAAGAAATATGCTCTCTCCCACTTGAAACACGCGGCCCTCTTGGTCTATCTTTCATTTTCCCACTTTTGATAGAGACATATTTCACTTTAATCTTAACTCTACTATAAGAAAAACAACAGTGCAAGCACGATGACAAATGGCAACCTCAGTGTCAGGGAGACAATAGGGAGTGGTGGAGACTGTGGTGAACTGGAGAGTGCATGCCCCGTCTAAAGGGGCTGCCGCTACTCAGCTCCAGACGATTGTTGCCATGGGAGAATGCGATCTTCAGAGTTTAAAAAATTTAAAACAATGTGCGGGCCAAACAAAATACGTCTGCGGGCCAGATCCGGCCCGCGGGCCGCCAGTTTGCGACCTCTGCTCTACAGTCTTCACTGCTCCTCGTAGACAGCTAGCAAGTTTCGGGTTGCTGTTATTCAGTATTCTTCTGACTAACTCGTGTTGTTCAATGTCCGGTCTCCACTTCAAACACAGAGCACAGTAATCATAGGTGAAGCTCTTCTGGCTTTTGCACCCTGTCCCTCAAACAATCTTCTACCTCTTGTAACATAGCAGGGAGGGGGGTTAAAATCCTCCCTGCATAAGACATGTGCGCAGGCACATTTTTGTTAGTTTGTTTTATTGTTTAATTGTTTTATTATTTGTCAATTGTTTTATTGTTAATTATCCCCTGCACCTGGTGGTAATTGTAAATTAGAACCGGGTGCAGGGGTATTTAAGAGAGGCAGTCAGTCTGCTCGAGGCTGCTAAGGAGAAGGAGGCAGGAGAGGTGTTCTGCTTCCTAGCAGTCGTGAGGAAGAAATAAACAGTGAGTCAGAAGAAGTGTGTTTTGTGTTCGGCAGGTAAACGGCTTAGCCGTCCTGCAGATTAGTCAGGTTGCCGTTGTGTGTAGTAAGCGCTCCAAAGGAGCTAGGTGTTTATTTTGTGTTTTGTTTGTTTTGGTGTTTATTAAAAAAATATTGCGCAATCGTGCTGAAAAATCCATTCTTGTGTCCTGGGTCTATTTTTAAAGGGGCAACGAACCGCAGAAGTGGTGAGTTCTTTTACACTCTGTAATAAAATCAGTGGATAGGAAGGATTTCAAAAAAGCGGTTCTAAAATGACTCCACATTTGCACATGGGCTCGTTCCACAATCCTCCAACTCTTGGCAGGCCCTTTCAGTACAGAGGATAGTGTAGCCATCACCTCGGAATCCAACATGGGCCTCACAGCAAGGAATTCCTCACACTGTTCTAGGTATTCCAAATGATCAGAAGACAACTCGTCAGCTTCAAACTCCAGAAAGTGGATTCTGATTGGGGGTTTAACACAGTATGATACTCTGGTGTCTCTTCCTGTTCCAGTAGTAAAGGTCAACTCATCAATTCTGTTGAACCCCCCAGTTGATCGTGTCTTAAACATTGGGTTGCTGTCCCTGGACATCCATGGTGTACTGGTATTTTCTTTCAACCCTTTCAACTCATGCTTCCACAGCTTGTCACGTCTTTGCAGACAGTCACCCACTGATTTGACCAGCCTTCTAACAGTGTTCTGCACCAAAACTTCAACCCACTCAAATCGTTGATCGATATATTCACAAAGCGATTCCTCCCTATTTAATGTACTAGACTGAAATAGTTGATGCTCTTGCCTAATCCCCTCCACCTGCTCTTTCAGCTGGTCTAATGAAGTTATTTCAACCAGGGTTTCTACAATAGATGGGACAAGTAAGGGAGTTTCCTCCTCACTTAAATCAAGTAGCTCAGAGGAACCAATTTTACTAACATACAATTCATCTAATAATGAACTAATCTCACAGATAGGCTCTCTTCGAGTTGTAAAGGATCCAGCTGTAAAATCATTCCAGCCTGGGTTTTCTTTGGCCCTGGTCTGATCTGCTAACAATTCTTCTAAACTATTGGCCATGATAACGAACAAACAGCCAATTTAGTGGAAAAAAACCCCTGAGTTGCAAGGAATATATCAGGAACACCAAATATACACATATATTTAATTTGCATATGGATTTTTCCCCGTATGGTTTCCCACATCTATACAAATTACTTTGTCTTTGCTCCATAACCCACTATAGCAATCAAGAAAAGGATATTCCTCACTTGCATCCAGATCAAAACAGCATTTAATCATTTCGGTCTATAGCAGTAATGTAGACTTAGAGAGAAAACGGTACCAGGCCCCGAATACAGACCAGATGAGAGACTTAACTACCAGCACTAGAACAAACATATACATAGCAGGCTCGCCAATTCTAACACTATTCGCAGATAACCAGTCGTATGCGAGCGTTAAGAAAAGACAGCCATATCCTAACAGGAAATGAAAATACAGCAACACATAAACAATACCCCCCCCCCACTCACACGGCGGTGAGCCCACGTACCCAAACAGAATAAAGCAGGTACAAACAATTGATAACAGTCTGTACAAAAAAGTAAAGAAAAGAAAGAAAAATAAGTCCAGATGTTCAATTCCAAAGTGAAAAAAAGAAAAAAACACATTACCAAAATAAAGTGCACCGAATGTCCATTCATAAAACAATCACTTCCATCGGTATGGCAAAAATAACAATTAAAAAATGGATAAATCTCACCAGATGGCTGAGATGGAGACTGTGTAGTCTCCCGGAATCATCCACTGCAATCTGCCTATGAAATACTGTTCCAGGAAGCCACCAAAACAAACTGACAACGATGACTGAAAAACCTGGATATGCTGATCCGGTGAATAGCGTCAAAATAGTCGATCATAGCCAGACTACTAATACTGAAAGCCTAAGTAGACAAATCCTCCATAAACTGTAAACAAAACTGGTGAGCTTCATTAATTCATCTCTCTCTCTCTCTCTCTCTCTCTCTCTCTCTCTCTCTCTCTCTCTCTCTGCTAACTTCCTTCCTTTTCATCCCTATGACTTCCACTTTTAACCCACAGCACAAGGCACAGCAAACCAATCGCTGCCCACCCAAAACTACGGCAAGCCAATAGGGCAACACAACACACGTGATTAAAAATGAAACTCAGAAGGTAAACAAACCACCAAACACAAACCAGGTTTGTATTAACAGCGTTCTCCCAATTATTCAGGCACAGAGAATAGTTGATAGGGCCTAACTTTTTATCACTAATTTGCCCAATAACCGATTAGTGCAGGCTACTGTTGTAATCATGGTTGTCATGTCATCCATGTATGCTCGAATTGGTGGTAGTCGCATTACAGAAGCCAAGCGTTCTCCTCCCACTACCCATTTTGATGCCCTAATGATTACTTCCATTGCCATGGTAAAAGCCAGTGGAGAAATGGTGCATCCTGCCATTATTCCAACTTCTAGGCATTGCCATGTAGTGCTGAATACTGAAGTTAAAAAACTAAATTGAAAATCTCCAAAGTAGGCTTTCACTAAATTTGTTATTGTCATCGGTACACTGAAAAAATCAAATGCTGCCCAAAGAAGTTCATGTGGCACTGAACCATATGCATTAGCCAAATCCAGGAATGTCACATGGAGCTCCTTCCTCTCCTTTTTAGCTGATTGAATTTGTTGCCAGATCACATTGATGTGTTCTAAGCATCCTGGGAAACCTGGAATGCCCTCTTTTTGTATTGAAGTGTCAATGAAGCAGTTCTTTAATAGGTAAGTTGACAATCTCTGAGCAATAATGCTGAAGAAAATCTTGCCTTCTACGTTTAATAGGGAAATAGGACGAAACTGACTGATGCTTGTAGAATCTTTTTAGGTATAAAGACTCCACTTGCTCGGCGCCATGCTCTTGGTACAACCTGTTTTTCCCATGCCACTTTCATCAATTTCCACAGGATTCGTAGAACTCCTGAAGCACTCTTGTACACTCTGTACGGAACTCCATTAGGCCTTGCTTTTTTCACAGCTCGCTCTACTTCTTTCCACTTAGGTGCACAGTCCTCCATTTGGTATTCTGGTGGATTGATAGGTGGGATGTCTGAAGGAACTGACATAGGCTCCTGCCTTTTTGAATATGTATGTGTTTCCTCCAAATATTTCTCAAGCTCAAACTTAGATGCTTTTAGTGTGCCATTCTTCTCACTGGTGAATAACTTCTTTACAAATTTGAAAGGGTCTTTATAAAAGTTAGTTCTCGCACGCTCCTTCTTTTTGTAGCGTTTCCGTAGGCGCTCAGCTCTGCGCAATGTTGCAAGCTTATCTTTTATGACCCTTTGTAAGAGATTGAGTCCCTCTTTCTGACTTTGTTCTGCTCTTCTCCATTGCTTCCTCAGCCGTCTCCTTTCTCTAACTAAGCGTTCAATCTCCTGCTGCCGTCTAGACTTTCCAGGAATAGTTTGTACTTTTTCCTTCCTTTTTCAACTCCAAACCTCTCGCTTCCATATGCATAGATGATGTCCCCAAATTTATTCAGCTTCTTTTCAACTGTTCCACTTAACCTTTCCAATGCAAAGCAGAGATCTGTGTTTACTGTGTCCCACGCAGTTTTCTCACAAGCTCTTGGCCATTTAACTCCAGGCTTGTGCCCGTTGAGGTTCTTTTCTCTCTTATGCTGGTTTGTCTGACCGGGTTCACAAGGATCATTAGGTTCATCACTAACTGTATCCATGCAAGTCCTCCTCACATCTATGACAGGGGTGCTGATATCCTGTGAACTGTGGTTTGCTGTCGCTGGATTTCATTCGACTGACTTGACTGACTTTGTAAGTCTGCTAAATAAACAAATAATTAAGAAGTACTGATCAATGCGAGGCCCTTGTCCCTTCTCCCTCATGCATTTAATTCTCCCTTGATGAATCTTCAAACCTCTGACCGTTGTCGCCTTGCTCCAGCCGCAGACACAAACCTGGAGTTCCATGTCTTTGTTAACTGCAGATCTTGAACTAGTCTTTTGTGAAGTACTCTCCATACTCATATCCATTTCCGTTCCTAAGTCGTTAACCATGTTGTCCAATGTTGAGTCATCTTCCGCCCCCGCTCTCGCAGACTCTAGGGGTATTTTTCTCTGTAATTTCTTAGAAGCCTTGGGCGGTTGTCTCCAGCATCCTGTAAACACAGAGCTGGATACTGCCGACAAGGGTAGCTAACCCTTGCCAGCCCCAGTGGGGTCTCTTTCCTCCTGTCAGCTGTCTTTCCAGGCTGCCACGAGGTCTTTCCCTTGTTGCCAGTTGCACTATTCACAGCAGTCACTGGATGTATCCAGATCATCATGATTTCCATTACACGAGAGTAGATGTTAAAACTTCATGCTGATTTGAACTTGGCTCTCACCAAGATAAGCACCAGCTAAGACGTAGCTTTACAGGAAACTAATGTGATCCATCTGTGTCTCTATCCATTTGTGTTTCCTTCCATATGATGATGTAGATATCCTTCTGTCTGGTGTTGATGGCTGAAGTGTAATGCTGGCTCCAGGGATCAGCTTATTTGCCTCCCTGGCGCATCAGCACACACAAAGGCAGCGATGCTGGCTCCGGGGATCAACCACAGTGCGGTCTCCACAGCGCATCAGCATGACACAGCGCATCACCGTCTGGATTGAGCGAAGTAGGGTCCATCTCTGGGGTCTTCAAGTGGGCACCTTCCATCCTCGGTGTTTCGGCGACCAGCCCACAACACCTCAAGAGGGCTCGACAGTGATTCTGGCATCCCAGCATCACCCCCCTCCATCCCCCACTCAACTCAGCCCAGCTTACTTACCTGTACATCAGCGTTTCTTTCTTTCTATTGTGCTTGAGATCCCCAGCCAGAATCTTTCTGTCTCAACCACAGCCAGTTGCTGCTACTTTCTTCTGCTTCAGATAAGTTCTTCACTGTGCGACGCAACTCTTGGCCACTGAATCCGACATCTCTGAGAAACTGGGTTGTGGAGTGTGCCACAAATCCTTGACAACCCACCTCCACTGGGTAAACCTGGACTCTCCATCCTCTCTGTTCTGCTTCAGAGGCTAGCTGAGCATACCACAGTTTCTTCCTCTCATACGCCTCATCTACAGCATCCTTCCATGGCACTGTTAACTCTACCAGGTGAAAAAGACGTGCTGATCCAGACCACAAGACAATATCTGGTCGAAGGTTAGTGGTGGCAATCTCAGGTGGAAAAATAAGCCGTTGACCAACATCTCCCAGCATTTTCCAGTCTCTAGCAGCTTCCAGTTGTCCTGGGCGAGGATTGGTTTTAACACCTTTTCTTGGTGGTTGCTCTCATGGGTGGAGGAATGTTGTCTTTTGTGTGTATTCGATATCTCTAAATGAACAGGACGTTATTTTGAGAAATCTGTAAATTATTTAGATATATCTCTAATGAACAGGAAGTCATTTGAATTTGAATTTTTATATATGTCTAATTAATTTACAGATATCTTAAAATGAATTTTAGATATCTCAAAACTACACAATTGAAATAAAATTTTAGATATATTTGTTTTTACATACATCTCAAAATGCAATTTGAGATATCTCTAAATGATTATTTTGGCATTTGAAGATTGCTCCTCTCTGTAACTGACTATCTCCTCACTGTTGCTGGCTTGTGAAGATTGCTATTATGACTGATATTGCCATTTCCACTCCTTTTGAAATTCAGGGCTAATATGTTTATAAACAAATATAAATCTGTCCATTTCCTATACAAATCTAAATGGGTTTATTTCTTTTGACTCAACTGAAAAGCTTGCAATACAACTAACATTAAAATGAAAGCAATACATATGCAATCCTGATTGCTTAACATGAAGTATGGAGGCTTATTAAGTGCTGCTGCTCTGCTCATGAATTGTCTTGAAGTTCCCATGAATTCAGGAGATACACGTCCATGCCATGTTCTTGGAACACGTTTCCCATGGTCTTTTGAAGCTGTCTGGGGGGGGATGATTCTACTGTAAATGAATGTATCAGTAGAAACTTTGTGATTCACTACCAGGCATACAGCAAGGACATCTGAGTAAAGCACTCTATGATTCAGGGTTTAAAACCTAGATTATCTTCACTAAGTTATATATTAGGAGCTCCATTAGAAGCTGTGTTGAGCACTGTGGCAGGTCTGAGGCCCTGTCCCTGTAAATAGTGTATTTTTGTATTGTTGTAAATTTGAATACAAATTTGGCAGAGAGGGGGTTTAAAATCCCTCCCTACCAAATCATTGTGTGGAATGTGGCCAGGTGTTAATTGAGGAATTGACTATCAATTAACCCCTGGCTACATGCTTTAAAAGGGGCTGGAAAAGTCAACCCCTTTTGATTGGTGGTTTTACTTTGCAGGATCCAGGGCTCACGAGCAGGGTGAGCGGAGCAGCAGCACAGCACCTTTTATCTTTTAGCTGTTTTGAACAGTGTTTTATTTTGTTTTTTGTACACACTTGTTTGTATGTTCTCCGTGAGCTATCATTGCAGGTAGCGTCATGTGAGTTTCTGTTACTGTAAATAAATCTCCTCTCTCGCTCTCGCTCTCTCTCTCACTATCCTTCAAACCCCCGGTTACAAGCGCTGAAAGTATTAAGAGCTCTGAAAGTTCATGCACTTGCATTAATGCCTGGGTACACAGAATACATCATTGAGTGGAGTTGTAAGATTTCAAGGGTGAAATCAGGTGGCTGGCAGAGGAATTTAGGGGTTCCTCTTTCCACTCACCTTGTTTACCTTCCCCTTAGTAGCATGCCATGAAACAAGCATGTTTATCAGTAGATATATAACGCTAGATGCTGACAAAGCAGAATTTTCACAGAATCGACAATTTCTAAATTCAGCACAGCATGATTGATAAAGTCAATACAGCCTGGTTAGATTAACTCAGCACAGCATGATTGATAAAGTCAATACAGCCTGGTTAGGTTAACAGCACACCGTGATTGATAAAGTCAATACAGCCTGGTTAGATTAACTCAGCACAGCATGATTGATAAAGTCAATACAGCCTGGTTAGATTAACTCAGCACAGCATGATTGATAAAGTCAATACAGCCTGGTTAGATTAACTCAGCACAGCATGATTGATAAAGTCAATACAGCCTGGTTAGATTAACTCAGTACAGCATGATTGATAAAGTCAATACAGCCTGGTTAGATTAACTCAGCACAGCATGATTGATAAAGTCAATACAGCCTGGTTAGATTAACTCAGCACAGCATGCTTGATAAAGTCAATACAGCCTGGTTAGATTAACTCAGCACATCATGATTGATAAAGTCAATACAGGATGGTTAGATTAACTCAGCACAGCATGATTGATAAAGTCAATACAGCCTGGTTAGATTAACTCAGCACAGCATGATTGATAAAGTCAATACAGCCTGGTTAGATTAACTCAGCACATCATGATTGATAAAGTCAATACAGCCTGGTTAGATTAACTCAGCACAGCATGATTGATAAAGTCAATACAGCCTGGTTAGATTAACTCAGCATAGCATGATTGATAAAGTCAATACAGCCTGGTTAGATTAACTCAGCACAGCATGATTGATAAAGTCAATACAGGCTGGTTAGATTAACTCAGCACAGCATGATTGATAAAGTCAATACAGGCTGGTTAGATTAACTCAGCACAGCATGATTGATAAAGTCAATACAGCCTGGTTAGATTAACTCAGCACATCATGATTGATAAAGTCAATACAGCCTGGTTAGATTAACTCAGCACAGCATGATTGATAAAGTCAATACAGGCTGGTTAGATTAACTCAGCACAGCGTGATTAATAAAGTCTGTGTGGGGGGATACAGGCCGATTTGTTATTATTCTTAATCGGGCTTCCAATTATTGAACAACAACTGCTTTACAATAATTTCCCCAGGAAGAAATGACCTTTCTTTTGGTGCTAAACACTTCAAGATATTTTTGGTTATATATAAGTTCCTGTTTTTATTCTGGGGCCAGTTGGTTAATCTAGTATTAGTTTAAAAACATAAGCGTGAGAACAATTTATGCTTTTAATGATTTTAAACTGAGGTGATGCGAAGGGTGAACATTAAAAATAAATTATTTATAATCTTCATTATGTGTACTGTACAACTGTACAGTGCCCTTCGCCACAATATCTACCCATCCGTTGCAACCTGGTTCAAATTATCTTCCAGTCAGCTGGGAGCCTGTCTGTCTGGCCTCCCACTCTGTTGCAAAGCCCCCCCCCCTGATCATTTGGCAATCAGACAGCATTGTTTTCAGTCAGGGTGTTGTAAGATATCGATCAACAGAGCTTTACTTTAATCAATAGACAAGAGTGGTTCTGTCTGTGCCTGTTAAACAGAATAATGTAATTGTCATTGAAGTTTATGGTCTGGCTCATTTTTCCTTGAAAAAACACATTTTGAACTAAATACAGCACACAGAAATTCCTATGATGGACGTATTTTGTAAAAGCTTTTTGTATTTCATCATTTTCTCTAGCTGCCTCCATCAAGTCATCTATAATGATTAAATTGATTTTGTTAGGAGGCAGTAAATTATCATCGGTTAATGAAGATGGTATGCCTTTAATAAATTTTACATTTTTAAATTTAAGTGAGAATTCATGGTATAATCGCTGCCAACAGCTATAGCACCATATGATGTTCTCAGGGTTTTGGGAAAGGATCTGTTGAGAGTTTTCTAAAAGCTGCTTCACAAAATAACTTTTGCCAGAATTGGAGGGTCTGGATATTATAGCGGCAAAAGGTACGGTTAGTCTAATACGAAGCCCTCCTCAGTAGCCATAAGGAAGAGAGGTGTAATCAGGCCGCAAGACTCTCTTATTGTACACTATCTGAAACGTTTTCTGGAGTGGCCTGTTTTCCAGTTTAAATTCTTTTTTATTATGGTGAATCTGTGAGCCTCGAATCATGATCTGTTCTGTGGGGGTGCTTCTATTAGGATTCACAAAGTTTTGAACTAGGTCTTTTAATGAAGCAAGGTTAATTAATTTGGAATTCTCGTAGTTTAGGGTAATACCCTTTACTTGAGACATGTTTTTCCACTGTTTGTGATGTATCCATACATTTTAGGACCCCCTGAAACAAACTCTGTAATGTATTCCCTCGGCTTCAACTTGCTAGTTAAATCTCCAAGATAATCGCCAAGGTCTGGACGCCAGGCACGTGGCTTACTGACAAAGATCACAGAGTCTGTATCATGATACAGACAGTGCCCCTGCAGACGATCCATGAGGTTATAGAGCTTTAGCCAGGCATCAGTGGTTGTAAACGCCGCTATGAAGACATTTACATTACCTGGGTGTGTATAGGTGTCAGAAGCATAACGCCATTGAACCTGGGCCACCGTATCACTTACAAAACAAAAATAAGAAACCTGATATCTTTTTTAAATGAGATAATAGAAAAACTGTTCAGGATCTTTAACCAAACTTGTAGAGAGCTGGTTAGTTTTTTGCCCAAACTTCCCCCAGAGAGAATTCAGGAAGAGCTTGGAGATTTGTCTTTTAGCAGGGTTGACGGTAATGTTTTGAGGATCTAATTGAATCCCTTTTTCTGAAAATATTCAGCGATATAATGCTCTTTACTCACCTCATCGGTACATTGTGAGGGGTACCCTGAACTTTCCTGTTTCCCCTTGAGATGACTATTAATGTAGTCTGTAAAGAGAGTGTTAGATTTCTGAAGAAAATGCCATACTTCGTGTATTTTAGACACTTTGTAACCTTTCTCAAGAGCTTTGACTACCTCTTCACTGCACCAGGTGCCTGTCAAGGCTTTTTCTTCAGAGGTATGGTTACATACCCCTATCTGGTTTAGTGTTTCTGCACAAGAACAACAGAGGGTAAACATTAATTTACCGCAGATTCTTGCAGAATAATTTCTTACAGGGGAAAAAAGACCCCGAACAATCCAAAGTAATGACTCTATCCTGGTAGGATGATCTACAGGGTACACTTTTGTTTTGTTGACAAAGGGATACAGGCTAGTGAAATCAAAGTATTCCAACCTTTCATTTTCCTGGGCCACATAATATAATGTAATGGCATTCGTACAACCCCCAAACAGAGCCTCACGAGGATTGATACGTTCTGGAAAACCAGAGCGAACCAAAAAATCGTGAACTTTTCGTTTTTTCAGGGCGTTCCAATCATGCACCCAAATAACTCTGACTTCCAACCCGTAAACCTTTTGCAATGTTTCAATCTTTTCATCAAAGTGATGATACAGCGTACCGCAGGATACTTTGCTTAAGGGGTTTACATCGCCAGAATCGAAGCATTGCGGACAACCACGAAAAAAACACTCTGCAAATTCAAAAGCCTTACGCTTACCATTAATCACAGCATGTCCATCCAAGAAAAAGGGGCCTATTTTAGCTCTCCATAGTTTAAAGCATGTTGAATGAATACATTTTCAGTTTCAGACACATACATTAGCCATTGTATCGATGCATTTGAAAAGCTTTTTTTGCTGGTTAATGTAATTGTCTGGAGGAATGATAACTATTGTGTCTTTAGGCATAAATTTACTTATGTACATTGCCATAGACAGTGAAGCAATGGTGGTACTATCTGCCCTGTAGCATAGACCTCTGTACGGTATCTGATACAAGACTCTCAAAATTTCAACATTATTTTTGCAGTAGAAGGCCATCTCTTCTCTGAAATTAAAAACGCCTTTCTTAATCGACTCGTACCATTTGTAAAAGTCATCACATTCTTTAGACATCATAGGGCAGCAGTGTGGAGTAGTGGTTAGGGCTCTGGACTCTTGACCAGTGGGTTCAATCCCAGCTGGGGGGCGCTGTTGCTGTACCCTTAAGCAAGGTACTTTACCTAGATTGCTCCAGTAAAAAACCCAACTGTATAAATGGGTAATGGGTAATGTATGTAAAAATAATGTGTAAAAAATAACGTAATTGTATGTAAAAATAATGTGATATCTTGTAACAATTGTAAGTAATTGCAACAATAGGAGGCTGCGTGGTCCAGTGGTTAAAGAAACAGCCTTGTAACCAGGCGGTCCCCGGTTACAAGAACAACCATACTAATTAATAATTACAATATTAAATAGATTAAAAAAATATATAATCCATAATCATTATAATACCAAATAGTTGAATACTATTACAAAATATACTTACAATATAAACAACCCATTAATAATAAATAAATACCTACATAATTATATCTTGCGCTAGTCTGCATTTAAAATATAACATGTAAGGCTTTTTACTCATTTTTAGGAGGGTCTTCTCCTACCTCAATATTATGATTAAAAAAACATCAGAATTCACCACTTGTGGCTCAAGGTCCTGCTGAATGATCTGTTCTGAATACAACTCTGAAATTTAGAGAGACAGGGGACCCTCATTTTAGAAAAAAGATTGCGATATTTAACTCTGACTTCAATAAAAACTCTAGCGCCTTACCATGAAAAGGTAGATCTTCAAGTTGCTGTGTAGAGTATAAACTAACTCCTGGGCTTTCGTTGTAGATCTCAGGCAAAATAACTTCAAAGGAATTCAGATGCTCTATAAATTCAGCATTATCTGCAAAATAAAAAAATTAAAAAATAAATTAAATACATTTATAAATTAACAAGCGATATAAAACATGAATTAACTATTAAATAAAAGACTATTTTGCAGCATTTTGCCTAGCATCTAAAAAACGTTTTATAGACATTTTAGAATTATATACGTTTAAACTTAATTATACTGCATCTAAGCCTAAAATAGAAATATTTTAAAAGACTTCAATTATTTAAAAAAAAGACTTACTAACCCTTTGAAGTGGGTTCCGATGTGGGCCGTCTGTCCCATCTTCCGTTCTTGGGATCTTCAAAACTGTTTTCAGATTTGTATATAGCGCTTACTAAGCAACAGCTTTCTATACATGTTTGAAAAGCTATCTGATAGCGTAACTAACGGGCCTTATTGTTAAATCTTGAGATGCTTTTTCCAGGGAACCAATCGCAAAGGTTTCATGTCTTTTCTCAGGACCTGAGGCATTAAGAGCCACTTCATTACATTTGTGCTAAAAACTATACAAAAATGTGCTTGTTTGAGAGTAAGTTAAATCCGGTCATAAACTCTGTCTATTTTATATATATACACACACACACACACACACACACACACACACACACACACACACACAGTTGCGGCCAAAAATATACACACCCTTGCACTTTTTTAAATAATTCCCCATTTCTTCAAAAATAAGTTGAAATTGGAAAAACTTTTTGTGTTCATGGGTGTATTTGTTTGATTCACAACAACACAGGACCAAGAAAAAATAATCAAAACTGAAATTGTGCTTTTCACTTCAAAATAAAACAAATGGCCTGGACTAAATTATTGGCACCCTTCAGGAGAATTCAAAATAATTTGTTTGGAGGCAGGTGATTCTCATTCACTGTGTTATTTATCTCACCTGTGGTAAGTTGCAGGTGCCTACAGGGTACAAATTGATACTCAACAAGTTTTGAGAAAGAGAAAACTGAACATTCTGCTTCCTGTACCACTGTCAAGATGGTGAAGAGCAAAGAACTGTCTGAGGATGTCAGAAACATCATTATCATCAAACATGGACATTCCCAAGGTTACAAGTCCATCTCCCGGGACCTTGGGATTCCTGTTACCACAGTCTGCAGTATAATCTAGAAGTCTGCAGTTCATGGAACTGTGGTCAGCTGCCCAGGAAGTGGCCGCAAGAAGATACTTGACCTCAGCTATCGTCGAAAGTTGGTTCGAACAGTTGAACAAGCACCTTGCACAACTGTTAAAGATCTACAAGCTGACCTGAAGAATGCTGGAAGAATAGTTTCAGCCCGTACCATCCGCCACACACTTAACCAAGAAGGGTTACATGGTAGGAAGCCCAGGAAGACCCCACTGCTGAAAGAGAGAACCATTTATCTGCAGTTATGTTTGCCAAAGGCTGTGCAACAAAATATTAGGTCTTGGGTGCCAATAATTTTGTCCATGCCATTTATGTTTCTTTTCTGAATTAAAATATTAAACTTAAGTTTCAAAAAGAAAAATTCCTTCTGCAATGTTGAAACTCCAATAAAAGTGTGTAGACCAAAAGTTTTTAAATTTCAACTTATTTTTGAAGAAATGGGGAATTATTTTTAAAAAAGTGCAAGGGTGTGTATATTTTTGGCCGCAACTGTGTGTGTATATATATATATATATATATATATATATATATATATATATATATATTGTGATGAATTGCCCCCACTTAGGTTCGTTGCCCCTTTAAAAATAGACCCAACACACAGAAATTGGGGGTTCAGCGCTTCCGCGCACTTTTAATAATACAAACAGAAATCAACAAAAACAAACAGCTAGCTCCTTCGGAGCGCTAACTAAACATAAACACTGGAACCTAACTAAAGACAGGACAGCTAAGCTGTTTACCTGTAAAACAAACCAAACCAAATAAACACAGTTTTCTCAAACCTTCACTCTGGTGATACGCCTGCACACACTCGCAAGCGGGCTTTACACACAGCAGCCCTGAACAGACTGGCTGCTTTTCTTTTATACCCTGCACCTGGCTCTAATTTAACAATACTTCCCAGGTGCAGGGGATAATTAACAATAAAACAATTAACACAATGTGCATTCGCACATGTTTTCTTCTATGCAGGGAGGATTAACCCCCTCCCTGCTGTGTTACACTTCCCCCCCCTTAAGTGCACAGCACTGATCGGCCATTCCAAGGCCACATACACCCCCCCCCCTTTGAAGTCCGGTGCCCAGCGGAAGGGACCGCGATCCGGCGAGTAGGGACCCAACTGGCTTGCCAGGGGCGACCGACGCATAGGCCGGTAACCTGGACGGTGCAGCAACCGGCAGAGGTGTGAGCCACGGGACCGGCGCAGCGACCTCTGAGAGTCCAGGGGGAACACAGCGGGAGGAAGGGGGAACGCCAGTGACGTCACACGACCGCGTCGTGACGTCTGAGGTTTCAGGGGAAGCGGAGCAAGGGACCAGGTGAGCAACTGTGGCTGGTGGTGCCCCGACCTGGGCACGAGGTCGAGCACAGGGAGGTCCATGCACTCCGGCAGGGTGTCCACAAGCACGGGGCAAGGGACCGTGCCCGGCAGCACCGGACTGGTTTCCAGGGGTGGTGGTCGGGGCTGTGGTGGAGGTGACTCCCTCACCTCTTCTGGCTCCCGAGATGGCAGCTCCAGCCCCTCTGGCTCCCGAGACTGCAGCTCCACCCCCTCTGGCTCTTGGGTTGGCAGCTCCACCCCTTCTGGCTCTCGGGACAGCTCCACCCCTTCTGGCTCTCGGGACAGCTCCACCCCTTCTGGCTCTCGGGACAGCTCCACCCCTTCTGGCTCTTGGGACAGCTGCTCCACCCTCTCTGGCTCTCGGGACGGCTGCTCTACCTCCCATTTCTGGAGCAGCAGGTCCAGCTCTGTAGGCTCCGGCTCCGGTAGCCCTAGCTCCAGTCTCCATGTCTTATTCTGCTCCACTTGAGCAGCGGTGTTTCTCTTGATCTTCTCGATCAAATCTTTAAAATCCATTTTTCCTTTTTACTGGGTCGTAGGGGCGCCCACAGCTTCTGACACCACGTTGTGACGTCTTGCCCCCACTTAGGTTCGTTGCCCCTTTAAAAATAGACCCAACACACAGAAATTGGGGGTTCAGCGCTTCCGCGCACTTTTAATAATACAAACAGAAATCAACAAAAACAAACACCTAGCTCCTTCGGAGCGCTAACTAAACATAAACACTGGAACCTAACTAAAGACAGGACAGCTAAGCTGTTTACCTGTAAAACAAACCAAATAAACACAGTTTTCTCAAACCTTCACTCTGGTGATACGCCTGCACACACTCGCAAGCGGGCTTTACACACAGCAGCCCTGAACAGACTGGCTGCTTTTCTTTTATACCCTGCACCTGGCTCTAATTTAACAATACTTCCCAGGTGCAGGGGATAATTAACAATAAAACAATTAACACAATGTGCATTCGCACATGTTTTCTTCTATGCAGGGAGGATTAACCCCCTCCCTGCTGTGTTACAATATATACACAGACGTGCTCAAATTTGTTGGTACCCCTCCACAAAAAATGAAGAATGCACAATTTTCTCTGAAATAACTTGAAACTGACAAAAGTAATTGGCATCCACCATTGTTTATTCCATATTTAATAGAAATCAGACTTTGCTTTTGATTTTTTATTCAACATAATATTGTAAATAATAAAACAAATGAAAATGGCATGGACAAAAATGATGGGACCGCTAACCTAATATTTTGTTGCACAACCTTTAGAGGCAATCACTGCAATCAAACGTTTTCTGTAGCTCTCAATGAGACTTCTGCACCTGTTAACAGGTAGTTTGGCCCACTCTTCCTGAGCAAACTGCTCCAGCTGTCTCTGGTTTGATGGGTGCCTTCTCCAGACTGCAAGTTTCAGCTCTTTCCATAGATGTTCGATAGGATTCAGATCAGGACTCATAGAAGGCCACTTCAGAATAGTCCAATGTTTTGTTCTTATCCATTCTTGGGTGCTTTTAGCTGTGTGTTTTGGGTCATTATCCTGTTGGAGGACCCATGACCTGCGACTGAGACAGAGCTTTCTGACACTGGGCAGTACGTTTCGCTCCAGAATGCCTTGATAGTCTTGAGATTTCATTGTGCCCTGCACAGATTCAAGGCACCCTGTGCCAGGCGCAGCAAAGCAGCCCCAAAACATAACCGAGCCTCCTCCATGTTTCACTGTAGGTATGGTGTTCTTTTCTTTGAAAGCTTCATTTTTTTGTCTGTGAACATAGAGCTGAAGTGACTTGCCAAAAAGCTCCAGTTTTGACTCATCTGTCCAAAGGACATTCTCCCAGAAGGATTGTGGCTTGTCAATATGCATTTTAGCAAATTCCAGTCTGGCTTTTTTATGTTTTTCTTTCAAAAGTGGAGTCCTCCTGGGTCTTCTTCCATGGAGCCCACTTTCGCTCAAAAAGCGACGGATGGTGCGATCAGAAACTGACGTACCTTCACCTTGGAGTTCAGCTTGTATCTCTTTGGCAGTTATCCTTGGTTCTTTTTCTAGCATTCGCACTATCCTTCTGTTCAATCTGGGGTCGATTTTCCTCTTGCGGCCACGCCCAGGGAGGTTGGCTACAGTTCCATGGACCTTAAACTTCTTAATAATATTTGCAACTGTTGTCACAGGAACATCAAGCTGCTTGAAGATGGTCTTGTAGCCTTTACCTTTACCATGCTTGTCTATTATTTTCTTTCTGATCTCCTCAGTCAACTCTCTCCTTTGCTTTCTCTGGTCCATGTTCAGTGTGGTGCACACAATGATACCAAACAGCACAGTGACTACTTTTCTCCATTTAAATAGGCTGAATGACTGATTACAAGATTGGAGACATGTGTGATACTAATTAAATAATCTAATTAGTTTGAAATATCACTATAATCCAATTATTTATTATCTTTTCTTAGGGGTACCAACAAATGTGTCCAGGCCATTTTAGAATATGTTTGTAGAATAAGCAATAATTCATGTCTTTTCACAGCTTCTTTGCTTTATTCTATGACATATCAAAGGCATGCAAGTATACATGATAAAATAGCTTTTAATTTCATCACTTTTCAGGAGGAATGAAGCATTATTTCAATGAGCTGTAAGGGTACCAACAAATTTGAGCACGTCTGTATATATATATATATATATATATATATATATATATATATATATATATATATATATATAAATGGTGATTAGTAAAATAAAGAAATGGCTTTTCTATTTATTTTGTGGAGATAGAGACAGATAGATAGATAGATAGATAAATAGATAGATACTTTTTTTACTTTTATAAAAAACATTTATTACAAAAAAACAGTCAAAACAATCTATAAACATTTACAGTACATTATTTGCAAAAATGCAACAAAAAACACACCAAATCATCTCAAAACTGGGCAAATCATGCATCATCTTGTTAAACTTGAACTCACAAGTTATACGTGTCACAAGCAGTATTTTGAACATTTTTATTAAGTCTTGATGAACATTTTTAACTTGGCTTTTCCTACTTTTTAGGATGGCCAGTTTTGCCTGCCCTAGAATAAAATTGGCAAGCTGAATCAGATGCTTTTTGTTTTTGGTGTATTTGACACAATCTTGCAAACAGGTTGTTTAGAAAGTTGAACAAAGGCTCCAGTCTTTTACATGTCATGTAGCAGTGGAAAACAGTCTCTCTCTCTCTCTCTCCTGGCAGAAGGGGCATTGATCACTCACCTCAGGGTTTATTATGCTTATAAATGCTTATAAATGCATTAATAGCCAGGATTGTATTCAGGAGTCTCCATTGCAAATCCACTGGTCTTTTTTACAGAGAGGGGGTTTGTATAATGTCTTCCAGGCTGGTTTCTCCTCCTCTCCTGCCCCCAGCCAATGGGTATCCAGAAGAACTTTGAGTTTCTCTTGCTGTTTAACTTTTACACACATTTCATAGATTTTTTTCCCTCTAATAGATTGAACTTACATTTACACACATCCTTTACTTTTAAGATCTTGACATTCTCTTCATCAAAATGATTTAATGCAGGGGAGACTAGTAAAGTAGAAAACTGATTTTGCTGAGGCATTTGACGTTCAGCGAAAACGCTCTCCAACACCTCTCGCCACTCCAGAGACAGAGCTTCACGCAGTTGTGCCAGATACAAACCTGCCACATGCACAGACTGCATGGCCAGGGCACCAGCTATACAGTCAGGGCTTTTCCAGACCCACTGCTCTGTGTCTATCAGATCACCAATCTTTACTATTTTAGCTTTCATAAAATAATCATTCAACAATTCTGAGCTATTTAAAGAAATATTTAGGTGTGGGTTAAACACCAAGGGCTGCTCCAGGACCCAGAAGGGACCCAAAGGATCATCATATTCAGCCTTTAGCAACATCCAAGCCCTCAGCACACTCCTATAAAAAAAAAGAGGAAGACTTGAAAATTGTATTTTGTTTAGATCTAAAAGTAGAAAATTAAAGTCAAAACCAAGCCCCCCAACCTGACGAAGAAAGGTAAACGCTAGTTCCCTCCAGGGCAACTTTACTGGAGAGAAAAACAGATTTTTCAGAGCTTGAATCCTAAAGGCAGCCATCCTGCACTCAATGTTCATCAGCCCTTGTCCACTCTCTTCTAGTGGTAGATACAACACACACTGTTTTAACAAATGACACCCATTCCAAAAAAACTCCAATAGCAGGGACTGTATTTGTTTAATCAAAGCTTGTGGGGGCTCCACACAGATCAATTTATGCCATAGACTGGAGGTAACCAGGTTATTCAAAACCAACAATCTTCCTCTAAAGGACATCTGTGGCAGAAGCCACTTCCACCTCTGCAAACGACCTTTCACTTTTTCTAAAACCCCTTCCCAGTTTAACTGTTCTACTTTCTCATTGCCCAAGAAGACCCCGAAATATTTTAACCCTTTCTGACTCCATTCCAGTCCATCTGGTAGAACCAGAGATCTACAGCTTTGTCCCTTCCCAATGAGCACAGCACTGCTCTTGATCCAGTTAACACGAGCCGATGAGATTTTCTCAAACACTTTCTGTATCTTGATTAAAGCATTTATGTCCTCTTGATTACAAACAAACACAGCTATATCATCTGCATAGGCTGAAAGCTTTATTAAGACTTTATTAAGACTATGCATTGCAGTTTGGGATAGATAGACCTGTTAAAACATTTCTTAGTTTACTTAACAATGGATCAATTGATAAGGCATACAACATTCCAGACAAAGGGCAGCCTTGCCCGATTCCTCTCTGTACAGCAAAAGGTGCGCTTAGGCCCCCATTTATTTTCAATAAACTGAACACGTTACAATAGAGCGCTTTTATTTTGCTAATGAAATCAGGGCCAAGACCAAATGTGTCGAGAACCTCCCATAAATAATGGTGGTCTACTCGATCAAAAGCCTTTTCCTGATCTAGAGAAAAAAAGACCAGTACTAATGTAGCCCTGCTGCAAATTTGCGCTATTCCTTTAAATAAAAATGTTGTATTTTTGTAACATAGTTAGAATGCACCAGAATCACATTTACTAGCTTGCGACACCTAAACACAATTCTATTGGACAGGTTTCCCCTCTGAACCAATTAGCCAACAGGTAGTGGAATTTGGGGGTGGGACTTATCTTTTGATTGGGTTTGTGCGAGAGAGAGAAAAAAGGTTCGAGAGAGTGTGAGGAGAGACAGACGCAACGTGCGAGAGAGAAAGGAGGTTCGAGAGAGTACGAAGGAACAGACACAATGTGAGGGAGTGAAAGAAAAGTTTTATAGTAAAAGAAATATTATCTAAACGATATATTTTATACTTTATTAGCAGAGTATAAGAGGCTAATATATTTCAGTAAACTAAACGTTTGCTGTAGACATTACTATCTACCTGTAATTTCACAAGAGAGAAATTAGTCACCATTTTATGGTATAGTCTTTTTTGTTTATTATTAATTTACTTTTCTGCTGGCGTCTGGAACTGCTGCTGAGACCCAGATAGCACTCGGGGTGACCAGGAGAAAGCCCCGAGTACCTCTGGCCACGTTGGAAAAGAAGATTTTTCAGCTGTCGTTGTGTTTATTGTGTCCTTCTACGAAACGAACTTACCTTGGAAGCAAGAAACGGAACTGTGTTGCTGGTCGTGAGTACTGCTTGCATTCAAAATCTACAGTCTGTAGTTTTTTTAAAGTATAATTTTGTTGCTTATTTGACATAAATAAGTGAAGGGGGCATTTTTTTTTTTTTATTGCCACTACGTACCCGAGCGACGGTTCAGGCCTGCAATGTGTTATTTCTTTTATACTGATGCACGTGTTCAGTACACGTGAGTACACGTGTGTGCATGTGTGTGTGGGCCCACTATAGTGCAAGAGTTTAATTATTTTGCATAGCAATGCATATTATTTAAGAGTAAATATATTATTTGTAATATTAATTGTATATTATTTTGCTTAGATTTATTTTAATACCTAGCCTTTGTTTATTGTGTGTTTATGTTATTATTGAAAATACCTTATTATTGCCCATTTATTTGAGTAAATTGTTTACTTATTTCTATTGGTGTGTGTTGTGTGAGTGGATACTGGGGTTAATATTTGATAATAATTCCTATTAGGGGGTGCACTTGTATTTAGATGTCCCTTACATAGGTGGAGGCACCGCATTAAAGAAACAGTACACATATTTCTAACAGACAAATTGTAATTTAAATAAGTATTGGGAACCCAGGCCTTGCCACTTACAGTGAGTTAGGTGTTGTTTACTCCATACACTAACAGGAGTGGGAGGGGCGTTACACTAAAGCCAAACAATTCTGAAGCTGCTAAAATATCTCAAACTAAAAAAATGTTGTCAAAAATGGATCTGTTTGGGATGCAATAAGTTTGATCAGGGTGCACATCCTTATTGATCATTGCGCCTAGCTTATTGGCCAAAGCTCTAGAAAGGACCTTATATTCAGAGCACAACAGCGACACAGGCCTCCAATTTTTTATATTTTTGAGATCGCCTTTCTTAGGAAGGAGTGTGATGACAGCTCTTCTACAGCTCAGTGGTAGCTCCCCTGTCTGAGGTTGGAAAAATTATTTTTACCCGCTCTCCATTCTTTCCAAAAAAAAAACTAAAACATTTCCATTAAATTTCCAATACGAGCTGCTATGTTTAAAGGAGGGCAGCAAAACAGAAAGAGAAACAAGGTTATGATCTGAAAAAAGGTAGGGGAAATGTGACATTGTTTAATTAGATTTAAATGTTCTTTAAAAACATAAACTCGATCAAGTCTAGCCATGGAGAAGTTGTTTTTGCTGTATTTAACCCAAGTGTATTGTCTTTTATCACCATGTATGTTTTTCCACACATCAACTAGCCCGTGCTTTTTAATCAAGACTGCTAGTTCCCTGGCTCACTGAGGGTGTGGCTCGGGGTGATTCCTGTCCTCTTTACAGTTAACAGTGCAGTTAAAATCCCCTGCTATGAACAGTCTGTCTTCAGAGGCACAGTTTACTAACATCTGATCTACGATCTTCAGAAATTCCGACCTCTCCTTTCCTTCATTAGGAGCATAAATATTAACAAAACAAAAAGACTGACCTTCTATTACAGCCTTTACCTTGATCAAACGACCTTTGATTTCCTCTGTAATATTTATTGACTCAGGTGTGAAATGTTCTTTAAATAAAACTGCCACTCCGACACTGACATTAGATCCATGGCTGAACGCTATTTCCCCTTTCCATTCTTTTTCCCAGACTAACTGGGTTTTCAGATCACAATGCGTTTCCTGCAAGAATATTACATCCATCTTTTTGTATTAGGTATTCAAAAACAGAGGCTCTTAAGATTATCTCTACATCCATTTACATTTAGGTTTCCTAATAAAAATGTATTCATTGAGGTAAGTAGAGAAACTAGTGCACAAACAACAGCCAGTATAAGAAAGCAATAGAAAAAGTGTATTCTCATTTTGTTTGCTTTTGTTTAAGACTATTACGAATCTTGACAACATAGGTTTTTAGATGCCAGCGTTCTTGCTTCGTCAAATTAGACCCCGACACTTTCTTTAATAAGAAAGCCCCATTTAGAAACATTTTGAAAAACTCCTCTACATCAATTTTTCTTCTTCCTTTTGTGATTTCTAGAAACTCTTTTATATCTCGTTCGCTATATCCACTTTTTATAAAAGCGGACTCTGAAGTCTGGGATGAGTCAGTGAGTTCTGCCTCGATCTCGCTCTCTGACTCTGAGCTGCTCTCTTTCACACTGCTGGCAATCACTACACTCCAGAGCTTCCCCCCATCAGCTCAGTCATTCTGTGCTACTCCTGCCTCAGCAGCATCTCCTCTCTTTTGCATTAATTTTTTCTTTTTTTTGAGGGGTTTTAAACCCATCGTTTTCATTTACAGGTTCACTCATCTCTGCTTCTCCTCCCATACTCGTTCTAGAAACCTGCACCAACGCAGTCTTTCTCTCTAAACACCTGCCTTCATCTCTAGTAAAATGCCGAGGACTCGCCCTCTGTTTCATCAGCCTCCCTCTCGTTTATATTACTCATACCAGCAGGAGCTTCGTTTGAAATTTCTGCTTCAACCTCAACAGCTTTAATATTCTTTCGGTTTTTCCCCACACCATCACCATCACTGGCACTCGGCCCCGCTGCCTCTCCCTCTTTAATTTCTGTTCTCTCCTTCTCTCCCTCTGCGTTCTAATTTTCTCTTCCACTACCAGCACTACCCGGTATTTTATCTTGTATTTCAATCTCCACAGTCTTTACATTCTTTTGGTTCACTATCGCTCGGCTTCTTGTGAGAGAATAATTACATTCTATGCTTTTTATTAATGCCTGTATTAGGTCTCTAGGACTTATAGAACTCGAGATATATCATTTTAAGTGGTTTGTGTTTTATGAAGTATTTAGTTTATGAGGATAAAATACTTGTTATTCTTTTGTATTGTGCATGTTCTCTCTAGCAGGTGCAGGCATGCCCATATTTGGGATGGAAAGTTTCTAACTGCTAGCTAGACAGAGGAAGTTCTTTTTCTTTTTGTAACCGCAAGCTGCATCCGTGACATTTCTTAAGAAATGTCACCAATTTTAGTTAGAATATGTAAGACAGACAGGTGCTTGCAAGTAGGACAAAGTTGTTTTTGTTGTATATGATTGGTCTCCTCTTAATCTTCCAAGCTGTTGCTATCTGACGTATATTGAGTTAAGCTTCTGTGATTGGCTCGCAATAACTGTAGGTTGCAAGATATATATTATGTTTACTGGCTCTATGTAGTCAGAACATTGCTCGGGTTTCCTGACACTGTATGTGTTGAGCTGTTCTCAGATTTGCAAATCATTAAACTTGTTTACTCAATTTTGTCTGTTCTACTGAGTCTCTATTACAGGGAGTGATATTAAAACTTCCACGACATTCTCTACCCTTGCGTCATTCAACTGAGTGTTCTGGTTTTCCCCTCTGCCACCGGCACTGCGCGGCACTGTGGGGTCCCGGGTCTCGGACTCCTCTCTTTCTGCCCTCTCACCATCTCCCTCTTGCTCTTTGGATTTAGGACAGTTTTTAATTAAATGTCCATCAACTCCTCAGTTAAAACATTTCATGCTATCTGAAGTTGCAAAAATCACATAATTAGTGCCTTCTATTTTAAACTTCAAGACAATATTAAGTTCTTCGTTTGAATTGTTTAAAACCATTAACAACTGCCTCCGAAAGGAGACCACATGTTTTAGCAATGGAGATTTGCATCCCAACGGGATTCTTTTTGGGGCTGACACAATCTGTCCATGCAGTGATAACTCATTCATGATTAACTTGTTTTTTAGAAAGGGCGGAACGTTGGATAGAATTATTTTCTTTGCCGGGAACAAATGAATCATTTATAACAATTCCATTCTCAACAATTTTATTTACTAAATCAGTTTGACTCAAAAAAGCCACAACTGAACCATTCATCCTTGAAGCCGACTTTATGGTTTTCACAACCAACTACTTTGCCAATCGCTAGAACACATTTTTCAACAAAAAGAAGCCTTCTGTAATCACTTTGACTCCGTGCTTTCGAGTCAGCCTTTCAAAGGGGAAAAAACCCTGACCCGGCCATGCTGGCCGCAACACAACTTTCAAAATATCTAAAACTAACAAAAAAAAAAATTCACATAGATATACAAACAAACATAAAGACTAGACAGAAAGAGTAGATAGATAGGATAGATAGATAGATAGTGTGTGGAGCGATAGCGTGTGGAGCAACAGCGTGGGAGAAGTACGAGTCGACAAGTACATCACAGTTAGAAGCAGTAAGGAGGAATTACATCTTTAAATTACATCTTGAATTGCTTTAGTCAGAAAACACTGCAGCTTAAAGTCTAACAGCTGTGTGTCGTTTTCTGATAACGAGCTGAAACTTGGAGCAGCTGATTCAAATTCGCTGCCGTTCTGAGACACGGGGGAGGGGCGGTGCCCGCAGCACAACACAGTTCTAAACAAACAAAAGGCAGCCAGTGTTCACTGCGACAGCATGTGGAGCGACAGCATGGGAGAAGTATGAGTGGACAAGTACATCACAGTTAGAAGCAGTTTGAAAGCAGGTTGACAGCTGCAGAAGCTAAACTAAACTTAAAAAAATAAAATAAATGGTCTTCAAGCCAGTAATCTGTGACAACTGCATGATGTGGGAAATCAGAGAAAACCCAACAGCTCAACCAAGTGTGTGTGAAGTGCCACACGATCCAAGACTTCAACGAGTAAGCCTGTTAGAAATGGAGCTGCAGGAAATGAGACAGCAACAGGAGCTTGAGGAGCTGACACACCCACAATTCATGGAAGTCTGCACCCCTAGCAGACTGAAAGCCACCAGGGAGATGGAAGAGAGTTGAAACAGCTGGGTTCAGATAGGCAGAAGCAGGGAAAAAAGAAACTTCGTAAACACAACCACCAGAAATCAAAACATCAAACAAATTTGAGCCACTTCAACATTTAGATGACCAAAACCAACATCAAGAGAATGAAAGGAACAACACCCAGGACCCTATAAACAGTGCTGGCCAGGCAGCAAAAAGAAGGGAGGTCATGATTGTTGGGGACTCCATATTGAGAAACACAGCAAATTCAGTGCACAGTCTGGACCCCCTTACTACAACAGTGTGCTGCCTTCCAGGAGCCTCTGTCAAGCACATCACTGAGAACGTGGACAGGCTCCTAGAACGAACAGGAGACGACCCGGTAGTAGTCGTTCACATCGGTACCGACAACATTGGAAGAGACAGGCCAAGATCCCTGCAAAACAAATTCAGAGAGCTAGGAAGGAAATTAAAAGACAAGACCAAAACTGTGGTATTTTCTGGGATACTGCCAGCACCTTGCAAAGGACTATATAGACAGCTGGAAATACAAAATCAAAATGCATGGCTGAAATCGTGGTGCACACAGGAAGGCTTCATCTTTCTTGAACATTGGAGCACATTCTACAACAAGGACTATCTATATAGGTGGGACGGACTGCACTTAAACAGAAAGGGAACCAATCTACTTGGAGAAAAATCCTTGAGGAGGTCCAGAAGCATTTAAACTAGAAAGGAAGGGGGGAGAAAACAAATAAAAACAGAAGGGAGACCACATCAAAACAAAGGCAACAACTCAGGAAAGACAGCCATTAAATGCATTAATCTTAATGCTAGAAGTCTCAGAAACACAATGTTGGAACGTGAAGCTACTGCACCAACAAGTAACTACGATGTGATAGGTGTTACAGAAACTTGGTTGTCTGAGAGTGATGGAGACGAATATAATATTAGTGGGTACACACTGTTTAGGAAGGACAGACAGTACAGAAGAGGTGGAGGGGTAGCGCTATACATAAGAAATAGTCTTGAAGCCCAGGTGTTAAACCTGGACAAAGAAAACAACGCTGAATCAATATGGGTCAGAATAATGGACAAAAATTCAAAGGGCATAATAATAGGAGCATGCTATAGACCGCCAAATTCAGACACTGAGCAAAATAATCTGTTATACAATGACATTGGAAATGCGTGTAGAAAAGGAGAAGCCATACTAATGGGGGATTTCAACTTCCCCCGTATAAAATGGGAAAACCCGGTGGGGAGCACGAGGGATGAAATTGAAATGGAGGAAATGACAAATGACTGCTTCCTAACGTAATTTGTCAAGGCACCGACTAGAGGGGAGGCATGCCTTGATTTAGTCTTTTCAAATAATGAAGACAGAATAACTAAAACAGAGGTCAGAGAGCCATTGATAAACTCAGACCACAACATGGTCTCATTCAAAGTGTTTAAAACCCCAAAAGTAATGACTAATAATGACAATTTTAGAAAAGCTAACTATGAAGGTATGAAACAGAGACTAACAGAAGTAGATTGGAGTAAAATAGAGAAAACATCCACAGAAAAAGGATGGCTTTTTAAAAAAAAAAATGTAGTACTAGAGGAGCAAAACAATTACATCCCAAAAGTAGACAAATCTAAATCTAAAACGAAATGGTCAAAATGGTTTAATAGATCAATTAAAAAAAATTTCAGCGAAAAAGGCACTTTACAGAGCGTTTAAAAGGGACCAAAAACAAAGTACACAGAAAGAGTACTTGGAACTGCAAACGCAAGTCAAAAAGGAAGTTAGAAAGGCCAAGAGAGAGATAGAAATCAATATTGCTAAGGGGGCTAAAACCAATTCCAAAATGTTTTTCCAATATTATAACGGCAAGAGAACATTCACAGAGGAGGTTAAATGTCTAAGAGACACAAATGGCAAAATCATAGACGAAGATAAAAAATAGCAAATATATTAAATGATTACTTTTCCCAGGTTTTGTTTTTACAAAGGAGGACACGGACAACATGCCCCACATGTCGACCTGTTCCTATCCAGTTGTAAATAACTTTAGCATAACAGAGCAGAAGTGTTAAAGGGACTAGGAGCTCTTAAAATAAACAAATCCCCTGGGCCGGATGAGATCCTCCCAATAGTACTCAAAGAAATGAAAGAAGTTATTTACAAACCACCAACCAAGATCATGCAACAGTCTCTTGACACAGGGGTTGTACCGACAGACTGGAAAATTGCAAACGTAATACCGATCCACAAAAAGGGAGACAAAACCGAACCAGGTAACTACAGACCAATAAGCCTGACTTCTATTATATGTAAACTTATGGAAAATATAATAAGATCTAAAATGGAAAATTACCTATATGGTAACAATATCCTGGGAGACAGCCAGCATGGTTTTAGGAAAGGGAGATCGTGTCTAACTAACCTGCTTGACTTTTTTGAGGATGCAACATTGAAAATGGATAATTGCAAAGCATATGACATGGTTTACTTAGATTTCCAGAAAGCTTTTGACAGAGTCCTGCTAAAAGATTAATTCTCAAACTGAACGCAGTAGGGATTCAAGGAAATGCATGTACATGGATTAGGGAGTGGTTAACATGTAGAAAACAGAAAGTACTGATTAGAGGATAAACCTCAAAATGTAGTGAGGTAGCCAGTGGTGTACCACAGGGATCAGTATTAGGTCCTCTGCTATTCCTTATCTACATTAATGATTTAGATTCTGGTATAGTAAGCAAACTTGTTAAATTTGCAGATGACACAAAAATAGGAGGAGTGGCAAACACTGTTGCAGCAGCAAAGGTCATACAAAATGATCTAGACAGCATTCAGAACTGGGCAGACACATGGCAAATGACATTTAATAGAGAAAAGTGTAAAGTATTGCATGCAGGCAATAAAAATGTGCATTATAAATATCATATGGGACATACTGAAATTGAAGAAGGAAACTATGAAAAAGACCTAGGAGTTTATGTTGACTCAGAAATGTCTTCATCTAGACATTGTGGGGAAGCAATAAAAAAGGCCAACAAGATGCTCGGATATATTGTGAGAAGTGTTGAACTTAAATCAAGGGAAGTAATGTTAAAACTTTACAATGCATTAGTAAGATCTCGCCTAGAATATTGTGTTCAGTTCTGGTCACCTCGTTACAAAAAGGATATTGCTGCTCTAGAAAGAGTACAAAGAAGAGCAACCAGAATTATCCTGGGTTTAAAAGGCATGTCGTATGCAGACAGGCTAAAAGAATTGAATCTTTCAGTCTTGAACAAAGAAGACTATGCGGCGATCTGATTCAAACATTCAAAATCCTAAAAGGTATAGACAATGTCGACCCAGGGGACTTCTTTGACCTGAAAAAAGAAACAAGGACCAGAGGTCACAAATGGAGATTAGATAAAGGGGCATTCAGAACAGAAAATAGGAGGCACTTTTTTTACACAGAGAATTGTGAGGGTCTGGAACCAACTCCCCAGTAATGTTGTTGAAACTGACACCCTGGGATCCTTCAAGAAACTGCTTGATGAGATTCTGGGATCAATAAGCTACTAACAGAAGACTAGCTGTACCTCCGTTACGCTCCCCTGCCTCCAGAGCCCGCTCCTTCTCCACCCTTGCTCCGCAGTGGTGGAATGACCTTCCTACAGATGTCAGGACTGCCCAGTCCCTGACCACATTCCGGCGCCTCCTTAAGACTCACCTCTTCAAACAGCACCTGTAGAACTCCTCTGTTTGTATCCTGGGACACTATCACCCTTCATGTAAATGTGCTTTATTTTGCTCTTATCTGCCCCCTATTTTACTGCATTTAATCCTGTACTTCAGAATACTGTAATCTGCCAAGTGTTTAACCAGTTGTACTTTGTATTTAATCACATCCTGATGTAACTATCACTATTTAATCATATCCTGATGTAACTATCACTATTATCTGCTGTATTATTGAATTGTGGTTTGTCACACTTGTACTTTGCTTGAACAAAAGTTATTGTATTTCTTGCTCTTATTGTATTACTTGTATTGTAACACTTGAAATGTATTTGCTTACGATTGTAAGTCGCCCTGGATAAGGGCGTCTGCTAAGAAATAATAATAATAATAATAATAATAATAATAATAATAACAACAACAACAACCAAACAAGCAAGATGGGCTGAATGGCCTCCTGTCATTTGTAAACTTCTTATGTTCTTATATATATATATGGGAACTAAATACTAATTTAAAAACAAGCCTGGTCTCTTTACACACGTTTTAGTTCAATATCTAACTTTTCAGTCAGGCAAAAGTAGGTTAATGGTTAATGGTTAATGGTTATTTAAACAAAAGGATTCCCATCTCAAGAGATATTTTAAAGGTCTATGGTTAATGTTTAAACCTTTTTCTCAGGGTATATTGTATAATAAAATCATAGGACCTCATTGTATAAAACTGTATAGAAAGTAGGTTCTTTCAGGGGAACATCTGCTTTTTAATTAGGTTCCCAGGTTGTAAAAAATAAAATAAAACACGTTTTAAAGAAAAATGGGATAGATAGATATTGTAGTTATACAGTGATTATATATTTATAAACTAAAATACAGTATTTCCCTGTATTTTGCTCCATCCATTCTTCCTTCAATTTTAACAAGATGCCCAGTCCCTGCTGATGAGAAGCATTTTTATATATATATTGTAAACGAGCGGCACTCACTCGGGTTCTTTGTCCCTTTAAAAATACGACCCAGCACACAGAAATGGCGTTTTCAAGCGCTGGCGCGCTATATTTTAATAGACACAAAATAAAACAAATACAAAATCAAAATAAACACCTAACTCCTCTTGGAGCACTAACTCAACTTTCAGGAACACACTGCCTACCACGGGACAGCTAAGCTGTTTTCCCGTCCTTACAAAAACACAGGTTTCACACCGCACTTACTTTTTTTCTCTGGCTACTCGGAGACAGAGCACCTCTCCTGCCTCCTTCTACACAGCAGCCTCGAGCAGACTGCCTGCTCTCCTTTTAAACCCTGCACCTGGGTCTAATTCCCATAACGCCCAGGTGTGGATGATAGTTAATAATCAAAAAATTAAACTAAACAATAATACAATTAACAAATCAATTAGAAAATTAAATGAAACAATAAAGCAACACAATCAAACAAAAAGGTGCATTTCTCTCGCAGGGAGGTTTTAACCCCCTCCCTGCTGTCTCTCACAACTCTCTATATATATATATATATATATACAGTGCCTTGTATTCAGACCCCTGACCAATTCCCTCATATTACTGAATTACAAATGGTATATTGAAATTTCGTTCCGTTTGATATTTTATTTTAAAACACTGAAACTCAAAATCAATTATTGTAAGGTGACATTGGTTTTATGTTGGGAAATATTTTTAAGAAAAATAAAAAACTGAAATATCTTGCTTGCATAAGTATTCAACCCCCACACATTAATATTTGGTAGAGCCACCTTTCGCTGCAATAACAGCTTTAAGTCTTTTGGGGTAAGTATGTACCAGCTTTGCACACAGTGTCGGAGTGATTTTGGCCCATTCTTCTTGGCAGATTTGCTCCAGGTTGTTCAGGTTGGTTGGACGACGCTTGTGGACTGCAATTTTCAAATAGTGCCACAGATTCTCAATGGGATTGAGATCAGGACTTTGACTTGGCCACTGTAGGACATTCACCGTTTTGTTCTTGAGCCACTCCAATGTTGCTTTGGCCTAGTGCTTGGGATCATTGTCCTGCTGAAAGGTGAATTTCCTCCCAAGCTTCAGTTTTTTAGCGGACTGAAGCAGGTTCTCTTGGCAGTATTTCCCTGTATTTTGCTTCATCCATTCTTCCTTCAATTTTAACAAGATGCCCAGTCCCTGCTGATGAGAAGCATCCCCACAGCATGATGCTGCCCCCACCATACTTCACTGTAGGGATGGTGTGTCTTGAGGCATGGGCAGTGTTAGGTTTGAGCCACACATAGCGTTTTGAGTTTTGGCCAAAAAGCTCTATCTTGGTCTCATCTGACCACAAACCCTTTTCCCACATCGCAGCTGGGTCACTCTCATGCTTTCTGGCAAACTCCAGACGTGCTTTCAGATGGTACTTTTTGAGTAACGGCTTCTTTCTTGCCACCCTCCCATACAGGCCAGGGTTATGCAGAGCTCTTGATATGGTTGACTGGTGCACCATTACTCCACTCCCAGCCACTGAACTCTGTAGCTCCTTGTCACAAAGACGGCCGGAGTGGGTGGCGTCAGACCAGATGCAGAAAATAAACAGACAGAGATTTGGAGTTTGGTGGAGCTGAGTGAATGGTTTCGCTCAGCATTTAATAAAACAGCACAGAAAATAAAAGGTTTGAACACAACACAAAACAGGACACGGCACTTGCGCCAAAATAAATAGACAAACAAAACATACTAAACACTTAACAAACGGTGCACGGAGAGACAAACAAACAAACACGGTGAGTACAAACACTTATATTTACGATCTTATTTATTTTAACTCCTCTCTCTCTCTCTCTCTCTCTCTCTCTCTCTCTCTCTCACCCGTTCTCCACTCTCGAACACCCAACCCCGACTGAAAGAAACGTGCATCTATATATACTGTTGTGCTGGGATTCAATTACTAATTAATTATTCACTTGAATCCCAGCACGTGAATTAATTCTTTGCAACCCCGTGCTCATATATTACATTTAACCAGCACGTGAAGTGATTTGTGCCCTCCTCGTGCCTAAATACAAATCTACATTTTTAAATACACGTGGGGCGGGGCACATTGCCACATATACCCCCCCTTGTGCGCAGCACACATGGCCTCAATGGCCACCTCCCCCCTTAAAAATCCAGCAGTCCAGAACAAAGTCTCGGGCTGGGAAGGGAGGCTTCAGTGGGCCCATGGCTGGCCATGCTGTCAGCACCCCTGCCGGTAGTGGCACGGCTGACAGCATGCTGGTCCATTCCTGCAGCGAAACTGCTGCTGGGGAAAGTGGTCTCCTGACCTCTCCCCCTGTCTTTGTAGCCGGTAGCTCCCTTTGGTGGGGCTCCGACCACAGTACTTCCAGCAGCAAAGAAGCTGCAGTGGGAGCAGGTCTCCTGACCTCCCCCACGATCTCCGGCAGCGAAACTGCTGCAGTGGGAGCAGGTCTCCGGACCTCCCCCACGATCTCCGGCAGCGAAACTGCTGCTGGGGTTGGTGGTCTCCAGACCTCCTCCCCCTTCTTCGTGGCCGACAGCTCCCCTTTCCGGGGCTCCGGCCACCGTACTCTCTGTGGTGGAGGTACGGGAAGCAGAGACAGCTCCTGCTGTTCTGCTTCTGGCAGTGGCGGAGGCAGAGGCAGCTCCTGCTCCTCTGCTCCTGGAAGTGGCAGAGGCAGCTCCTGCTCCTCTGCTCCTGGCGGTGGTGGTGGCGAAGGCAGAGGCAGCTCCTGCTGCTCTGCTCCTTCCGGTGGAGGTGGCGGAGGCAGAGGCAGCTCCGGCTGCTCTGCTCCTGCCGGTGTAGGTGGCAAAGGCAGAGGCAGCTCCAGCTGCTCTGCTCCTTTCGGTGTAGGTGGTGGAAGCAGAGGCAGCTCCGGCTGCTCTGCTCCTGCCGGTGAAGGTGGGAGCAGCGTGTAGTCTCCTGGCGACTGAGGTGGGAGCAGCGTGTAGTCTCCTGGCGACTGAGGTGGGAGCAGCGTGTAGTCTCCCCCTTTTTCAGGGGACTGGTGCTGCTCTGCCTCTCTTGCAGGGGACTGGTGCGGCTCTGCCTCTGAAGGGGAAACCAGCAGGCATTCTTCCTCTGCTGGTTGTGCTGGGGAAACCAGCAGGCATTCTTCCTCTGCTGGTTGTGCTGGGGAAACCAGCAGGCATTCTTCCTCTGCTGGTTGTGCTGGGGAAACCAGCAGGCATTCTTCCTCTGCTGGTTGTGCTAGGGAAACCAGCAGGCATTCTTCCTCTGCTGGTTGTGCTGGGGAAACCAGCAGGCATTCTTCCTCTGCTGGTGAAGGTGGGAACAGCTGCCTCTCAGGCTTCGGATTCCCGCGGTCCCCCCCTCTGGGCGCTGGACGCTCGCGGTCCCCCCGTCTAGGCGCTAGTTCCTCCTCTTCATACTGGGTGGGGCATATGGCTAACGTGTGCCCATAAGCCCCACAGCCAGGGCATAACTCTGCCGCGAGGTTCTTTAAAAAAACCTCCCAGCCATCATCCCCGACCTCCTCCTTTTTGGGCTGTGGACGCACCGGCTCCTCCCGCTTGGGCTGTGGACGCTCAGGCTCCTCCCGCTTGGGCTGTGGACGCTCAGGCTCCTCCCGCTTGGGCTGTGGACGCTCAGGCTCCTCCCGCTTGGGCTGTGGACGCTCAGGCTCCTCCCACTCAGGTACTGGAGAGGGCAGCGACTGCTCCTCTCCCTCTTGCTCACTGGAAGGCATCCCTCCCATGTCTGCAGCTAGGTACCCCAGCACCACCATGGTGAGGTCACGAACGGATGCCGGGTTGTGTTGTTGCTCCCAGTCCTCCCATCGTTTCCCATCTCGCATCTGCAGCGCGTGAATAACCCAGGGGAGGTCACTGGCGAAGTTCCCCTCGGGGTGCACCAGCCAGTCCCATATTTCCCGGGACGGTGGGGAACCCGGTGGCAGTGGGGGTAGAGGGGTGGCTACTGCCCCGTTGTGGCTGTCCTCCTCCCAGCCCGGCATGCAGGATGAGGGCTGCAGCTGTTGTTGCTGCTGCTGCTGCTTCTGCTGCTTCCTGCAGCTCTTTCTTCCCATCCTCGCTTTACTATTTTATTTATTTATTTTTTTTTTCACAAAACCCCCTCTCCTGGTCTGACGCTTGGAGGCGCTATTATCCCACGATGACACCACGTGTCACAAAGACGGCCGGAGTGGGTGGCGTCAGACCAGATGCAGGAAATAAACAGACAGAGATTTGGAGTTTGGTGGAGCTGAGTGAATGGTTTCGCTCAGCATTTAATAAAACAGCACAGAAAATAAAAGGTTTGAACACAACACAAAACAGGACACGGCACTTGCGCCAAAATAAATAGACAAACAAAACGTACTAAACACTTAACAAACGGTACACGGAGAGACAAACAAACAAACACGGTGAGTACAAACACTTATATTTACGAGCTTATTTATTTTAACTCCTCTCTCTCTCTCTCTCTCTCTCTCTCTCTCTCACCCGTTCTCCACTCTCGAACACCCAACCCCGACTGAAAGAAACGTGCATCTATATATACTGTTGTGCTGGGATTCAATTACTAATTAATTATTCACTTGAATCCCAGCACGTGAATTAATTCTGTGCAACCCCGTGCTCATATATTACATTTAACCAGCACGTGAAGTGATTTGTGCCCTCCTCGTGCCTAAATACAAATCTACATTTTTAAATACACGTGAAACACAGACCCGTTTATATCCCGTGTACCAATCTCTATACACCAACATTAACACACGCACACAACATACAACATATAACACACAAATGCACACAGGGGCGGGGCACATTGCCACACTCCTTCAAAGTGATTATTGGCCTCTCTGTGGCTTCTCTCACAAGTCTCCTTCTTGTTTGAGCGTTGAGTTTTGAGGGACGGCCTTTTCTTGGCAGTGCCTGGGTGGTGTGATGCAGCTTCCACTTCCTGATTATTGATCCAACTGTGCTCACTGGGATATCCAAACACTTGGATATTATTTTGTACCCTTTTCCTAATCTATGCATTTGTATTACTTTATCTCTAACTTCTGTAGAATGCTCTTTGGTCTTCATTTTCCTTCAGATTCACAGCCTGACCAATGATCCTTTAACAGTGGGGTTTTTATCCAGAAAATGTGACAGCAACTTTAATGGTTCACAGGTGGAGGCCAGTGGTAAGGTAATTGTGTCCTTGTTAGGGCATTTTCTTTCATCGGGGTGTAAACTGGGAGCTTCCACAGCACAGGGGTTGAATACTTATGCAAGCAAGATATTTCAGTTTTTTATTTTTCTTAAAAATATTTCCCAACATAAAACCAATGTCACCTTACAATAATTGATTTTGAGTTTCAGTGTTTTAAAATAAAATATCAAACAGAACGAAATTTCAATGTACCATTTGTAATTCAGTAATATGAGAGAAATGGTCAGGGGCACTGTATATATATATATATATATATATATATAATATATATATATATATGGGAACTAAATAATAATAAAAAAAACAAGCCTGGTCTCTTTACACACGTTTTAGTTCAATATCTACACATGTAAAAGGCAGAATATTTTGTTCCCGGGCTTTTCAAGCAGGGAACTTTTTTCATATTTTTATTTGGATGTAACATTTAGATGCTAATAACAAAAATTGCAAAAACTTTTAAGCAGATGCTTAGTTTTATTTTTCTTCAATGTTTTCTATATTTAATCTGTAAAAACTCAAAGAGCTATATATCTAGGCAATCAGAACGCTTCTTGCCATGTGGGCTTGTGAGGCAAGGATCCGCCCACTATTTCAGAAGCTGTTTCTGAGCGCCTTAGTTCATTCCAGTACAGACTTTCAGAGAAGATAGACCTGTTTGTTTTGACCCTTGCACGGTACAGCTCGAGTTTTTGTGAGATGGTAATGTCACAAGTGACGATTTTAGTATATGTATTGTTTTTCTGTTTTTTATGTGTAGAATCTGCTCTTTCCAAATTGTGATTTTTTTCTCCTGTGCACAGTGGCTGGTGGTTAGCTGCAGCACTTTCGCCAGCATTAGGAAGTCCCGCCTGCATGAAGCCATAGCCAATGGCAATGCAGGGGGGGGGACTATAAAAAGGGCAGGAACTGAGTACAGAGAGAGCTGGAGAACAGGAAGGACCTGGAGATTTGGAAGACAGGAAGAACCTGGGGAGTCTGTGCAGGAAGGGCACGCAGCTGCGGGAGTACTTCTGTGAGGATTTGCTATTTTGGTTTTATTTTTTGTTTTCCTTTTTGCCTTTTTTCTTACTTTTTTTCGCTGGGATTTATTGAGAGCGGATCGGAATTTGCCAAATCTTGTGGCATGGGGCAGACTGGGACAGAGACCACACAAGAGGAACGGGTTTGGAATTGTTCTGTTTATTTTTTTTCTGTGATTGCGACATAACAGGGTGTATTATTTATGTTACTTTTTGGTGGCTTTTATAAAGACGTTTTTTTTTCTTTATTTGTTTTCACTTTGTCAAGATTAAGCACGCTTTCGTGATATTTTTTTCTTTCTGTTTCACTTGTGGGCAACTTTTATAGGGAACTTGTGCCCTCCTTTTTGTTGGACTGAGCAGAGCGGATCCAGCTGGTTCTGGACTGGAACTTGTAACTTTTCCCGGTCGAACTATTGTCAGGAGGCAGGTGGCTGAGTGAGAGAGATTAATTACGCTTTCCTCCTTTTTTGTATTAATGTGAAATTACACTCAGACAACAAAAATTAGGTCTAAACAGGGCGGGACCTGTGTGTTTATTCAGGTTTCACTGTGTCCTGACTTACTAACACAACAGCCGTTTACCCTAACTATCACCCAGGCAGCTAAGCTGCTTGCTGGTTTCAAAACAAACCCAAACAAAACCACAAAACCTACAATAGTTTTCGTTGATACCGTGTTTCTATTTTCCTCCACTCCAGTCTCCTCTGTTGTTCACAGACATTAGCCCCACACTGCCAGAGAACCCCTCAGGTGGGGTGTTTAAATACCCATCATTAATTAAGCACGGGTGCAACCCATTCTCCTGTACTCTAGCCACTCAAAGCCCCTTGGGAAATGTAGTCTTTTAGCCCGCCACCATCTCCCTGAACTACATTTCTTAACTCAGTGGGCAGAAAGGGTATATGCTTCTTTCCAGGTGTGGCCCTATGTACCTGCACTCCAACACTTTACCCCACACTTTATCACAATTATATATATAATATATATATATATATATATATATATATATATATATATATATATATATATATATATATATATATATACACACAGTATATTCAATAAGTATATATGTCTTATATAAACATAAATATATAGGTATGGTTTGAAATCTATATACAATAAAATGTTTTTAAAAAAACGCCCCCCCATCAGATAATCATATACGTACACCCCCAGAGGTCAAAGGTGTCATCAATCAAAACTACACAATAGTTTTGACATAAGCTATGTTACTTATACTACTGGCAGGTATGGTAAAATTGAAGGCAATTGCAATAGTTTTTGGCATTTTCTCCAAATCTGCAAATGTTACAGCTATTAAATTAATAAGAGAAGCTAGAAGTTCACCTCTTCAATTTGAGCTCTATCTTCTATCTTGGTTTTTCCGAGGCGTTTTAACGATTTTTAGCTATTATTCCCAGTATGGCAGGTATGGTAAAATTGAAGGCAATTGCAACGGTTTTTGAGAGGTAGGGTGGAACGCGACAGAGCCCAACTGCGAATGGGAGGGGCTCGAGCATGGCGGGTGGGTGTGCCGCGGGGTCTCCCTTTCATCAATCACCGACCCTTGCAAGCAATGCCCCGGCCGGCCACCAACCAACCCCTTTTCTCTGGTACTAACCCTAACCCTAACCTTAATCCCAAGCCCTAGCTCCAGCCCTTACACCTTCCCAAACCCTAACCCTAGCTCCAGCCCTTACACCTTCCCAAACCCTAACCCTAGCTCCAGCCCTTACACCTTCCCCATCCCCAACCCTAGCTCCAGCACTTACACCTTCCCCATCCCTAACCCTAGCTCCAGCCCTTACACCTTCCCAAACCCTAACCCTAGCTCCAGCCCTTACACCTTCCCAAACCCTAACCCTAGCTCCAGCCCTTACACCTTCCCCATCCCCAACCCTAGCTCCAGCACTTACACCTTCCCCATCCCTAACCCTAGCTCCAGCCCTTACACCTTCCCAAACTATAACCTTAGCTCCTGCCCTTACACTTTCCCTAACCCTAGCTCCAGCCCTTACACCTTCTCTAACCCTAGCTCCAGCACTTACACCTTCCCCATCCCTAACCCTAGCTCCAGCCCTTACACCTTCCCCATCCCTAACCCTAGCTCCAGCCCTTACACCTTCTCTAACCCTAGCTCCAGCCCTTACACCTTCCCCAAGTCTAACCCTAGCTCCAGCCCTTACATCTTCCCCAACCCTAGCTCCAGCCCTTACACCTTCCGCATCCCTAACCCTAGCTCCAGCCCTTACACCTTCCCAAACCCTAACCCTAGCTCCAGCCCTTACACCCCCAACCCTAACCCTAGCTCCAGCCCTTACAGCTTCCCAAACCCTAACCCTAGCTCCAGCCCTTACATCTTCCCTAACCCTAGCTCCAGCCCTTATGCCTTCCCCAACCCTAATCCTAGCTCCAGCCCTTATGCCTTCCCCAACCCTAATCCTAGCTCAATCTCATTGTGAGAAAACACACAATGCGAACACATTGGGGAGAACATGCAAACTCCACACAGACAGAAAGACCCCTGAGGCCGGAATCGAGCCCAGGACCCTGGAGCTGTGAGGCAGCAGCACTAACCACCACGCCACCGTGCCGCCCTATTGAGTTTATAGACATTGTATTCATACAATACCTGCACTGTGTTCACAATTTATATTTTCAGCTGGCAAATATTACCTATCAATATTTAAATGTTAATATCACCAGTCGGTTGTTCAGTGACAGTGTTCAAATAAAGTTTGTTCACTATAATCAATTCATAAAATGCAAATAAGTTAAGTTGCATTAAAGGTCATGTCACCTGATGTGGTTTAATTATTTCAATATATATAATTTAGAATGGCCAATTGTTTTTAAGATCTTGTCTTTAAAAAAAAAATCCTCCCAACTTAATTTTTTTATTAGCTGCTAAAACAATTTTAAAAGTGGAATTAATGTTATGCACATTAGTATTACTTCAATTGAAGTGAGTTCTCTCACTGCTGCTGTACCCTTGAGCAAGCAGGCAGGTACTTTACCTCCTAGACTGATAGAGCTAGTTAGACCCTTGAGCAAGCAGGCAGGTACTTTACCTCCTAGACTGATAGACAGACAGATAGCTAGCTAGTTAGACCCTTGAGCAAGCAGGCAGGTACTATACCACCTAGATTGATAGACAGACAGCTATTAAATCAATGTTCTGTTGTATTAAGTCAGTGTTCAGCTGTTAACATTTCAAAGAATAACCAGAGCAATTATGATCAATCTCCATTCCCGAGGTGTTCATAACTCTGAGGTTCTACTGTATATATGTCACTGTTATTATTACCAGTATGTAACTGTACTTTCGAATTATTGCCAATGTGGAAACATCGAACATCCTGGTGTCTTCTGTAATTATTTACAGATGTTGACTTACTCACAACCCTCTTGTACAAATAGGTTACAAAACACATGGTATATATAAACTGTTTTTACCTCAGTACACAGGCTAAAAACATAGAAGATGAAAGTAAATGCTTACAATATATATTTTCTTATTAATAACATGTTCATTTAATAATATGCCATAGAACATAAAAGTTTATATTAAAAAAAAAAGTATTCAAATACTATTTAACCGCATTTAAATGTTATCAATATCTACTATCGCTGATAAGGGTTCACATGACACACACACACACACACACAGAGAAATACAGATCTGCCCATTTAGAAATCGTATATAAGCCAGCCTGGATCTCTGATCTCAATTTGAAGGCTGCATTAGCACCGACAGGTAAGTTCCAACTTCTAAATGTCTGTCTGTGTCTCTGTATGTCTGTGTCTCTGTCTGTCTGTCTTTCTCTGTCTGTCTGTCTCTGTCTGTCTCTGTATGTCTGTGTCTGTCTGTCTCTGTCTCTCTGTGTCTGTATGTCTGTGTCTCTGTCTGTCTCTGTATGTCTCTCAGTCTCTGCTGGTTTTTGTTCGAACTAAGGAGCTGTTCTCAATTACTTCTTCATTGATTGAACCCTTTCTCGTCAATTGAACTAAAACAATTTGCTTAATTGTTAGTTATTCATTATTAATTCAACTTTTTAAAATTGTTTTAACAACTTATAAAAAGTTGTGGGAGAGAGTTCAAGTTTCTGTTGAAGAACTTCATTCCAAAATGCTCTATGCCAATTCCACACATTTCCAGATATTGCTGTAGATTAATACCCTGGAGGGATAGCCTTATTATCACATAGTGTAAAAATCTTCATGTGAAACACTGCGATATTTCTTGTAACTTGTTTGTTTTATTGTTTCTATTAACATAGGAATTAATAGCATTTAAAATAAAAACATAAATTTACCAAAATCAGTGAAAATGGATATAGAGCATTTTGGAATGAAGTTCTTCATATATAATGCTGTGTATTATTTTCTCTCTCTCTCTTTCCAGCAGTATCTAAACTAACTGGATAGTGAAGAAGATGGCTGTATCAATCTTGGAATTCGGGTTCCTTCTCTTATTGGCCGCTCCATTTTCCCTTAGTCAACGCCCCCCACCCCCACCTCCACCCCCACCCCCACCCCCACCCCACCCCAACCCCTGTCCATCGCCATGTGGCAGCAGTTCATCTCCGGGAAAATGTGTTATACCGTTAGACATGGCCGGAAACTCCCTAGATGATCAATATATCGGTTGCGAAGATAACATGTCCAACAAAGTAAAGTCAGTCTATCTGGTCAAAGAATTAGCAGATAAAAAAATCGATTTTAAAACCGGTTGGAATTTTGGAATTCAGTACATGACAAAAAACCAACACCCACACTTAACTTTAGAGCAAGCGACTGCGATCTACGCGTACACTATGAACACGCCGTTGTTCTGCCAATTCAACACAGCAGTACGAAATGGCGGCGGATCGAATTACAATACCTTCCCGTTCAAAGCTCTGCATTTCTACTTGACTACAGCCTTGAAAATACTCCACCGGGAACAGAACTCGGGCTGTCGTGATGTCTTCAGAGGCGAGACCATTAGCAGGACCGTTAAGGTCAGTGAAATCGTGCGCTTCAGTCAGTTTGCTTCGTGTTCAGTGGATAAAGACAGGGCAAAGAGTTTTGCCGGGAAAGACGGGACTGTGTTCAGCATAAATACTTGCCAAGGTGTGCCGATTACTGATTATTCATCGAAAAAGTACGAGGAAGAAGTTCTCATTCCACCTTATGAGAAATTTAAAGTGCAGAGTGTCAAAGGCAATGAAATCACGCTCTCCGCTGTCAAAGGAGACACTAGAAGTGTCAACAACTGTTTGGCAGGTAAGTTACAAACCCAGGGGTAGTGCGGTGCGGTGCTAGTTTAAGAAACGACGACTCCAGAAAAGATCTTTGCAAAACATTTTTGAAGAAGGCAAGGACTACATTAGATATATATACACACACACACACACACACACACCTGCTGCCTCCTCACAGCTCCAGGGTCCTGGGTTCGATTCCAGCTGCAGGGGTCTGTCTGTGTGGAGTTTGCATATTCTCCCCGTGTTCGCATTGTGGGTTTTCTCCGAGTACTCCGGTTTCCTCCCACAGTCCAAACACATGCTGTTCAGGTTGATTGGTCACTCTAAATTGCCCTCTGTGTGTGTGTGTGAGAGTGAGTGTATGAGTGTGTGAGTATGTGGTGCCCTGCGATGGTCTGACGTCCCGTCCAGGGTGTAGTCCTGCCTTGCATTGCCCTGTGTCTACAGGTTTAGGTTCCGGCTCACCGCGACCCTCGAAAGGATTAAGCGGTTATGATAATGGATGGATGGATATATACACACATATATAATATACACATTTATATACATATAAAGCTTCATACCAAAACGAGTTAAATACCAATTCCACACATTTCCAGATATTGCTATAGATTTACACCTGGAGGGGTAGCCTTATCATCACGTAGTGTAAAAATGTTCATGCGAAACACTGCGATATTTCACTTGTAACTTGTTTGTTTTCTTCTTCCTCCTAACATAGGAATTAATAGTATCTAAAATAAAAAAAAAACATAAATTTACCAAAAACAGTGAAAATGGATCTAGAGCATTTTTTAATTATTATTATTAGTTTCTTAGCAGACATCCTTATCCAGGGCGACATACAATTTAAAATTATATCACATTTTTTTTTTACATACAATTACCCATTTATACAGCTGGGTTTTTACTGGAGCAATCTAGGAGGTAAAGTACCTGCCTGCTTGCTCAAGGGTCTATCTAGATATCTGTCTGTCTATTAATCTAGGAGGTAAAGTACCTGCCTGCTTGCTCAAGGGTCTAACTAGCTAGCTAGCTATCTGTCTATCAATCTAGGAGGTAAAGTACCTGCCTGCTTGCTCAAGGGTCTAACTAGCTAGCTATCTGTCTATCAATCTAGGAGGTAAAGTACCTGCTTGCTTGCTCAAGGTTACAGCAGCAGTGTGTCCCTCCCATCTGGGATTGAACCCACAAAAAGACCTTCCGGTCAGGAGTCCAGAGCCCCCCTAACCACTGCTCCACACTGCTGCCTGTGAAGCTCTTCATATATTAACACACACAGATATATACACACATACATATACACATTTATATATAATGTGACTAACAATTTGTTTTCTCATTTTGTGTTTTGTATTGTAGTGCCTTAAACTTCAATGTCTAAATGAAGTGCCTGCAACTCCATTATTTCAGAAAGAAAAGTGGACAACATTGATTTTTTCTGTCTGTCTGTGTCTCTGCTGGTTCTTGTTCCAACTGAGGAGCTGCTCTCATTACTGCTTCATTGATTGAACCCTCTCTCATCAATTGAAATTATTAGAGCGAATTCATTTTTATTTTCTGAAAACTGTTAAAAAAAGAATGACTTACTTTATGGAGTGGGTTGCTTGAATTCTTTCTTACTTTCTGCAATAAAACAGCTTTTGAATCATCATTCAAAACTCAGTTGTGTGTGTCTGTGTGCAGTTATTATTACCTGAAACCAACCAGAGTCTCCCCTGGTAAAGGCACTACAGTGTGGAGTGCAGGGGGAGTCGTATGGTCAGGGGGGAGCGCAGGGAGGGAGGGAGGAGTCTCCCCTGGTAAAGGCACTACAGTGTGGAGTGCAGGGGGAGTCATACAGTCATGGAGGAGTGCAGGGAGGGAGGGAGGAGTCTCCCCTGGTAAAGGCACTACAGTGTGGAGTGCAGGGGGAGTCGTACGGTCAGGGGGGAGCGCAGGGAGGGAGGGAGGAGTCTCCCCTGGTAAAGGCACTACAGTGTGGAGTGCAGGGGGAGTCATACAGTCATGGAGGAGTGCAGGGAGGGAGGGAGGAGTCTCCCCTGGTAAAGGCACTACAGTGTGGAGTGCAGGGGGAGTCGTACGGTCAGGGGGGAACACAGGGAGGGAGGAGTCTCCCCTGGTAAAGGCACTACAGTGTGGAGTGCAGGGGGAGTCGTACAGTCATGGGGGAGTGCAGGGAGGGAGGGAGGAGTCTCCCCTGGTAAAGGCACTACAGTGTGGAGTGCAGAGGGAGTCATACAGTCATGGGGGAGTGCAGGGAGGGAGGGAGGAGTCTCCCCTGTTAAAGGCACTACAGTGTGGAGTGCAGGGGGAGTCGTACAGTCATGGGGGAGTGCAGGGAGGGAGGGAGGAGTCTCCCCTGGTAAAGGCACTACAGTGTGGAGTGCAGGGGGAGTCGTACAGTCATGGGGGAGTGCAGGGAGGGAGGGAGGAGTCTCCCCTGGTAAAGGCACTACAGTATGGAGTGCAGGGGGAGTCGTACAGTCAGGGGGGAGCGCAGGGAGGGAGGGCGGTGTCTCCCCTGGTAAAGGCACTACAGTGTGGAGTGCAGGGGGAGTCATACGGTCAGGGGGGAGTGCAGGGAGGGAGGGAGGAGTCTCCCCTGGTAAAGGCACTACAGTGTGGAGTGCAGGGGGAGTCGTACGGTCAGGGGGGAGCGCAGGGAGGGAGGGAGGAGTCTCCCCTGGTAAAGGCACTACAGTGTGGAGTGTTAACCAGTATGCTAAAAAGGCTTGAATGTAAGAGGACCACTACGCCACTTTGGGTTTCAGAAGGGCAAGGACCTTCGTGGCCGAGAATACTTTTATCTCTACACAGTTTCTTTACGATCCCCGGGGTTCCACACACACGACAACGACGGCAAGTTTAAAATGAATAAAACAAACTTTATTAATTCTCCACAGGGTTAGGTTCACTTGTGGCAACCGCCATATAATGTGATAATGTGCTGCAAGAAGCGTAGCACCTGCGCATTCTTAAGTGAATGCCATTAAGCCTGGCCAGGCAATTCAGTTCTTTCATTATAGCGTCTTTAATTAGTTCCTTAAACTGATATATTTGTGCCTGGTTTAAAATAGCAATTCTTGTTTTAGTTTGTGTGTTGAGTACCCTGTTTATATTTGGGATAGAACGTGATATTCATAGCTAATTCACGGCAGAAACAAAAAAGTGTTGGTCTGTGTTTAGCATATATCTAGTCTTGATTAGTCAAACAACGTTGTTTTGGTTTTTAACCAGTTTCTATATCGTGTCGACTAATACTAGTTCAATAGCTATTCTCACACGCTGATCAGTTACGTTGAGCAATACTCACGTTTTTGTTTCCTTTATCAAATCAGTTGGTTTGATTTATATATTTACTTTGTTACTTTATTATTGCTGTTACGTTACAATGGATCAAGAGCAAACAATTTGAAGCAAGTGGTGACTCACAGCATGGTATGAACTGGAGGACTTGCACACGGATTCATCACGACCGGGTGAGATCCATCCTTTTTGATTTAGCACTGCAGTATTGGTATGTTTCTTGAAGGGTTATCTAGAGATATACTGTGTAGTTATTAATAATGTTTCTATACATTAGTATTTCATTATGTATCTGTAATATATACAGTATATATGTTTGTTTTTCTAATTGCCATGTTTTGTGATTTAGCACTGCAGTATTGGTATGTTTCTTGAAGGGTTATCTAGAGATATACTGTGTAGTTATTAATAATTTTTCTATACATTAGTATTTCATTATGTATCTGTAATATATACAGTATATATGTTTGTTTTTCTAATTGCCATGTTTTGTGATTTAGCACTGCAGTATTGGTATGTTTCTTGAAGGGTTATCTAGAGATATACTGTGTAGTTATTAATAATGTTTCTATACATTAGTATTTCATTATGTATCTGTAATATATACAGTATATATGTTTGTTTTTCTAATTGCCATGTTTTGTGATTTAGCACTGCAGTATTGGTGTGTTTCTTGAAGGGTTATCTAGAGAGATACTGTGTAGTTATTAATAATGTTTCTATACATTAGTATTTCATTATGTATCTGTAATATTGTGACAGAGATCGAATGAGTCTTAGTGTTAGATCTCCCTCTCGACCTGTGAGGGCACGGTGTACGAGGAACAGAGTACCCTTAATGAAATGGCACGACAATTTATTCCGTAGGGTAGATGGAAGTCGGTCAGTTCGGAAGGGGGCGGAGCTATGGCACCCGAGCTCAGTGACCCAGACGGTAAGCGGCGTGGCATCCGAGGACTGGAGGAGCGGATGCGCTCGTTAACCTCGGGGTCATGGGCGAGGGTATAAATAGGGGGCATGGCTCGAGTGATCTGTTCCTTTGCAGATGGTTAAACCAAATAACCTAGAAGGAGCCCGTCTTGTTTGTACTAAAAACCGTGAGTGTTTTGCTTGTCTGTGTATTTACACTGTTTGTCTTGTGTGTCGTTTCTCACCAAGAATATTGAGCACGATCCGGAGCTGCAGCCGCAGGCCAGCTAAAAACCCGGACATCACCACTCACCTTTCCACTACAGGAACTGTCTTTTTGCACCACTAGCACTAAAATCACGCACTGTCGGAATTGTGTCTGTGTTTGTGTTTTGTGTGGGGAAAAGAACGGGACTTTGGGTTACGGGTCAAACCCGTGGGATTATAATCAGAAGTGATACACGCCGCTGTACCACTTCCAACACTATTATTATTTACAGGTTTGCCTTAAGGCTCTGGACATTTATTAAATTAAATAAACACCCTTGCACCTGTACCAAAGTTGTCTGTGTGATTATTCTGCCCCGCACTCACCTGCACGTCTTTACCACTTTGCCACACGTGGTGTCAGAAGAGGGATGGATTACGCAACACTGTCGGCGCTGCTGGAGCAGCTGGACAGCAGACGGGAGGTAGAGGAGAGACGGAGAGAGGAGAGGTACACCGCGCTGATCGAGAGGGTCGGGCTGGCAATACCTCCCACAGCGTCAGCAGAACGCGGCTTTGTAGCGCCCAAAGCGAGGACGCACAAAATGACGGCGGATGATGACCCAGAAGCATACCTGGTGGCATTTGAGCGGCTGGCTACCACCGCGTCATGGCCCCGACAGTTCTGGGCAAGCCAGCTGGGACCCTGCCTGATTGGGGAAGCGCAGGCAGCCTACCAGGCGATGGGGGATGACGACGCCGCTCAATATGACCTGGTGAAACTGGCTATTCTCCGCCGTCTGAATATTACGGAGGAAACACATCGGGTGAGGTTCAGGGAGTACAGGAGGTCCCCGAATGTACGCCCCAGGGTGGTCGCGCAGAAGCTGTGTGACCACATGATACACTGGCTCACCCCGGCGCTAAAAACAACTGCCCAGATGGGGGAGGCCATCGTTATTGAGCAGTTTTGTCATGTGGTCAGCGCCGAGACCCAAGCGTGGATACGGCGCCACAACCCCGACACCCTGGAACAGGCAGTCAAACTCGCCGAGGACTTCGAGGACTCCCTGGTATCCGCCCAGACTGGGCTACTCACCCTGCCACCTCAACGGAGCAGCCGAGCCCCACCTCCTCTCTCTGCTCCACCAACCCCACCACCGGGACCGGTTCAACGACCTCCGAGAGCACCGACCCCAATGGGCGACCTTGCCTCCTCTTCATGGAGACCAAGGTTGGCCCCCAGCTGGGGTAGAGGTGCTACCCCTGCCCCGTTGCCATACCAGCAGCGGGACAGACCATTTAACCCTGTACCCTCCTTTCCCCCTACCTGTTTTAGGTGCCGCCAGCCGGGTCATCAGGCTAGGTCATGCCCGTCTGCGATGGAGTGTGACGTGGCCGTCTGTAATCTGGCATCTGAAGCGGGTAAGCGAGGGAAAAATGGTCGGGAGGGGCCTTGTATTGTTAAGGTGATTTTTGGAAATGTGAAAACCCATGCATTAGTGGACACAGGGTGTGGTCAGACCTTAATTAGAGCGTCTCTCTTAGGCGGTATGGTGTGGCAGCCACAAGGTCAGGTGGCGATCTCCTGTATCCATGGAGACACGGCAACATACCCCACAGTAAAAGCATATTTATCGGTCGGTCCGATTAAACGTCACCTGGTAGTGGGGGTGGCGGAAAGGCTACCACATCCCATTATTCTGGGTCGGGACTGGCCCAATTATAAAGATTTGGTGAAATTAAGGGCAGTCCCGGCCATACACGCAAATGTGGCAGAAAAAATAGAAGGGGAAATGATTGGTAATGTTTTTCCCTTCCAAGCAGAAATGTTCTCTCCTCTGTTCCGGCCGAAAAAAACAAATAAAGAGAGAAGGTTGCGGAAATGGGAGGGAGCGTTAATGAGACAAGGCTGGGGGCTGGTGGGAGCCTGTTATAACGGTGAAAAACGTCAGTCAAAGGGGGTCGGAACGCAGTGTGACCGAGAGGGCGAGGTTACTGGGCCATCAAGGGCAGATGTTACTCCCGCCCCGCTCAATATACCGGACATGTGGCACTCAAATGTGAACCTAGTGTGGGAGCAGAAAAATGACCCATCACTGGTGCACATTTGGGGACAGGTCCGGTCCATTGAAGGTAAGGATGTTGAAGGCGCTGTGGCACTAGTATTTCCACACTTCATTATCAAGGGGCAATTACTATATAGGGTAAACCTGGCCGCGGGCACAGGACATCCTGTAACACAATTATTGGTTCCCCCGTCTTGTCGACTGGAGGTCATGAGGCTGGCGCATGATATCCCGTGTGCCCGAGCTGCCTCTCTCTCCTCTGTCCTAATTCTCCTCGACCTCTCTGCTGCCTTTGACACTGTTGATCACTCTATTCTACTATCATCTCTTGCTGACCTGGGGATCTCTGGCACTGCTCTGGCCTGGTTCTCCTCCTACCTCTCCAACCGCACTTACCAGGTAACCTGGCGTGGAGCAACCTCCACACCTCACCCTCTCTTGACTGGAGTCCCCCAAGGGTCAGTCTTGGGTCCTCTCCTGTTCTCTCTCTACACCCGCTCCCTGGGCCCCCTCATCGCATCCTATGGTTTCTCATACCATTTCTATGCTGATGATGCTCAGATTTTCCTCTCCTTCCCCACCTCTGACTCCACCATCTCCTCCCGTATCTCTACCTGTCTGTCTGCTATTTCCTCCTGGATGCACTCGCATCACCTCAAACTCAACCTCTCTAAATCTGACCTCCTTTTCTTTCCCTCCTCCTCCCCCTCCTCTGATCTCTCTATCTCTGTTCCTCTGGAATCTACCACACTCTCTCCCTCTTCCTCAGCTAAGAACCTTGGAGTCACCCTGGACCCCTGCCTCTCTTATTCCCAGCACATCTCCACTCTGGCACGCACTTGCAGATTCTTCCTGAGCAACATCCGAAGAATCCGACCCTTCCTCACCAACTATGCTACCCAGCTCCTGGTCCAGGCCCTGGTACTCTCCCGCCTAGACTACTGCAACTCCCTCCTGGCTGGCCTCCCTGCGTCCGCCACCCGTCCGCTCCAGCTCATCCAGAACTCTGCTGCTCGCCTGGTGTTCTCTCTACCTCGCTTCGCCCACGCTACTCCACTACTCCGCTCGCTCCACTGGCTCCCGATCACCGCTCGCATCCAGTTCAAGACTCTTGTACTAGCCTACAGATGCCTTGATCAGACTGCACCCAGCTACCTCCAGACCCTCATCTCTCCCTACACCCCCACTCGACCTCTCCGCTCCGCCTGCACTAGAAGACTGGCTCTACCTCCGCTACGCTCCCCTGCCTCCCGAGCCCGCTCCTTCTCCACCCTTGCTCCGCAGTGGTGGAACGACCTTCCTACAGATGTCAGGACTGCCCAGTCCCTGACCACATTCCGGCGCCTCCTTAAGACTCACCTCTTCAAACAGCACCTGTAGAACTCCTCTGTTGTATCCTGGGACACTATCACCCTTCATTTAAATATGCTTTATTTTGCTCTTATCTGCCCCCTATTTTACTGCATTTAATCCTGTACCTCAGAATATTGTAATCTGCCAAGTGTTTAATCTGTAGTATTTTGTACTTAATCATATCCTGATGTAACTATCACTACTTAATCATATCCTGATGTAACTTTCACTATTATCTGCTGTATTATTGAATTGTGGTTTGTCACACTTGAGAATTATTGTATTTCTTGTTCTTATTGTATGACTTATATTGTAACACTTGAATGTATTTGTATTTGCTTGCGATTGTAAGTCGCCCTGGATAAGGGCGTCTGCTAAGAAATAAATAATAATAATAATAATAATAATAATATCCCTTTTGCGGGGCACCTCGGAGTTGACAAGACAAGGGAGCGAATATTGGCTCGATTCTTTTGGCCAGGTCTTTATAAGGAAGTGTCGAAATATGTAGCCACATGCCCAGACTGCCAGCGAGTAGCGCCGGGTCGAGTGCGCCCCGCCCCTTTGGTCCCACTGCCGATTATTTCCACCCCCTTTGAACGCATCGCAGTGGACATAGTCGGCCCTTTGCTACCTTCTGACTCCGGGTATACGCATATCTTAGTGGTGGTAGATTACGCAACGCGATACCCGGAGGCAGTTCCATTGAGGTCCACTAGTGCTGCTGCGATAGCCAAAGAACTAGTGCAGATTATGGCAAGAGTAGGGATCCCCAACGAGATATTGACTGATCATGGAACTAATTTCTTGTCAAATACGCTACAGCAGGTATATAAATTACTAAAAATACGTCCCATCAGAACGTCGGTTTATCATCCACAGACGGACGGATTGGTGGAACGTTTTAATCAGACTCTAAAGGCGATGCTGAGACGATTTGTGAATCAAGAGCAAAAACATTGCAGTGAGAGAGGTGCCGCAGAGTTCGACAGGGTTCTCCCCCTTCGAGCTCTTGTACGGCCGACAGCCTCGCGGCATTCTCGATCTGTTGAGAGAGGGGTGGGAGGAGCACAAAGGCTCGTCCAAAAATGTAGTGCAGCATGTGCTCCTACTTAGAGATCGCCTAGATTTGGTCGGTCGTTTGGCCCAAGACAATCTCAGATCGGCTCAGCATCGACAACAGCAGCATTACAATCAAAATGCATTAATCCGAACTTTTCGGCCTGGAGACAAGGTAATGCTGCTACTTCCCTCATCGGAATCCAAACTATGTGCTAAATGGCAAGGGCCATATGAGGTGATTCGGGCTATAGGAAAGGTGAATTACGAAATTAGACAGCCCGATCGCCGTAATAAAAAAGAAATTTATCACATAAATTTATGTCATAGATTCCTTCTTCAATTTCAGTATCTCCCATATGATATTTATAATGCAGATTTTTATTGCCTGCGTGCAGTACCTTACACTTTTCTCTATTAAATGTCATTTGCCATGTGTCTGCCCAGTTCTGAATCTTGTCTAGATCATTTTGAATGACCTTTGCTGCTGCAACAGTGTTTACCATGTCAAGGAAATTCATGGTTAAATTCATTTTAATATAAGCATTTCCCAGATATTTATTTCAGACTCTTGTCTATGTGGCGGCATGCTGTGTGATTGGGCTGTTAACACCAATTCCAGAACATTCCTAACCAGATCTACTTCAAAGCTGGCTGATGAGACAGGCCAAGGCACAGGCCACAAACTGTGTTAACCCTTTGAAGCTTGCCTTCCAAAATGCTATCTGATCGTCTTGGTCTCCTAAGGTGTCATAAAACTTACCAAGCCAAGCTATAGTGACTATGCAGTTGTACCATTTTTTGTGTTATATACTAATAACTATTTCTGAATATTATCCTTTTATTGTATTATGATGTGTTTTATATGCTTGTAATTGTAATTTTGTGTAGAGAATGAAACTGAAATTTATATGCTTCTCTAATGAATGTAACTAAAGTTATATTGAATAGGAGGTTTAAATGATTATTATTATTATTATTATTTATTTCTTAGCAGACGCCCTTATCCAGGGCGACTTACAATCGTAAGCAAAAACATTTCAAGCGTTACAATACAAGTAATACAATAAGAGCAAGAAATTATAACTCTAGAATCCTTTGATAACGAAATAGGTGGATACATTACATTTCTAACACACCCTTTTTGTGTGACACGCAACTGTCTATCAAATGCTGTGAACCAATGGAAGGACCGACAAGGACTTGTTTACAGTACAAGGGAACGCCTATACATCGTGTTATTTAAACTCAAAACAAGGATTTTTGTAGCTCTCTGGATTTACTCTTTCTTCAAAACATATCATCGCTCTCAACTCATCAAACTCTGAAGTTCTTCAACGAAGACACAATGATGTAATCTTCAAAGCTGTCCCGGAGAAGATGGGCTTCTCCCTGGAATGACGAAAGCTTTTGCCTACACACTTCATGGAGATGCTGTGCTGTGCTGCTGCACAACTAACTTCTACAGAGAGGACGGCCATGTTAAGAGGACTTTGTTTTAAACATCGCACCAACAGAATAAGTATTAAACTTATATTGTGTGTTTACATATAACTGAAGTAAATAAAGCCATGCTTTTGATATCGTCACAATACATAATGTGCGTCTAACTAGATGCTGAACATTGTACATGCGTACTTAGCCACCTGAAAGCTAGCACATGTATACGTAATGCGTGACTGAACCGAACAATGCGTGATGAACTAACAAAGACTGCTTCACTAATGCAGAACTCTATGACCAGAGAGCACACCAAGTATTCAATTATGAACATTCAATAATGCATTACTTTCCTTGAATTGTTATTTTGTTTCTTCTTTATACATATGTTTTTAACTATGAAGCCTAACCTTTATTCTTCTTCCTTTGAGAATATGAATAAATAATAATAAATAATAATAATTTGGATTGTTAGGTTTCTTTTTGTCTTATAACAAATATACATTTATGATTGACTTGAAATAGTTAAACATACATAATATTAATTGTTAATCTCTTTTCGTCATGAATCTAGGGATAATTAAGCCAGAATCACTAGTTCTTATTGAGGTATTGTGTTTATTATGGTTAACAATTACATTATGAGCTATAATGGGTATTCTCTTTAATGGTAATTGGCGAAGACACAGTTGTGATATAAATCCTAGATATACAACGTAAATATGCACAACACACTTGAACCCTTGTTCTTAAAGACTGAAAATATTTGTTGTGTAGCACAATGGTTTTAAACCTGTGGGACGGGACCCACCAGTTGGTTGTGAGGTATGCTCTGGTGGGTTGCCACAATTTGGCCGTTGAGAAGATAACATTTGACAATTGTTATTTATTACCATATAATTCTAACATTTCTTGGCAACCCCAGACCCTGCATTAGGAGTCACTTTGTTGTTGCTCTGAGCCACAGCACTGTTATTATTCATGTTCCCATCAGTCTCCTGCACAGACTTCAGGTCACGTTCAAAAGAAAACAGACTTCTAAATGTTTTATCATTAGTCAAAGTTAACAGGGTCGCATTTTATTTGTACATTTACTCGTGGGTCATTGGGTTATAAAGGTTGAAAACCAGGGCCCAAAACATTACATGTAGCACGACTCTGGGGAGACTCCTAGTTCAGTCCTGAGTCCTGAAGAAGACCCTTTCAAATTGTGATTATGTTTAATATCACTCGCAGGGCCCAAGCATTACACTTGAACCCTTGTTCTTAAATACTGGATGCTGCCATGAACGGTAAATATATGTTATTATTTCTCTACAGTGTAGGAGTGTATGTGTGTATATCGACTGTGTGTGTATAGAACATGTTGTTATTTCTCTACAGTGTAGGAGTATCTGCGTGTATATTGACTGTGTGTATAGAACATGTTATTTCTCTACAGTGTAGGAGTGTATGTGTGTATATCGACTGTGTGTGTATAGGACATGTTGTTATTTCTCTACAATGTAGGAGTATCTGCGTGTATATTGACTGTGTGTATAGAACATGTTATTTCTCTACAGTGTAGGAGTGTATGTGTGTATATTGACTGTGTGTATAGAACATGTTGTTATTTCTCTACAGTGTAGGAGTGTATGTGTGTATATCGACTGTGTGTGTATAGAACATGTTGTTATTTCCCTACAATGTACTGTATGTGTGTATATTGACTGTGTGTGTATAGATCATGTTGTTATTTCCCTACACTGTACTGTATGTGTGTATATTGATTGTGCTCTGATTCCAGCATTGTAAAACAGGTCTCTCTTCAGGAGATCATGAAGTAATAAATAATACACAATAACAAAACTCCTTTTCTATCAAACCCTGCTTGTTTGTCCCTGTTGATGGTTTTCATTTCTCTAAATGCATATTGGGTGTAAAATGCTGTTGCTGCATCAGCAGGTGTAGAGCTGGTAATGACATCATCATGAGCACTGCAGTGTTTTAGAACAGTGTATGATACCTCATCTAGTGAACTCCACACAACGTGAACCTCCCGGTCTCCATGTCGCTTGGGTCAGGAGAAAGATCCTTTTTATAATCCTTATTGGTGCTAGTAGCTTGCTCTTCCTCCATAAAATCCACCTCATATCCGCATCAGGTTGTCCAAATTTATCCTGCGTATGCTTGGGTAAGGACTACGTGCGTTACGCTTTGTTATTTTTTTATCGTAAAAAAAGTATACAGCTAGTGTTCCTCTCTTTTTTTAGCTCTCCTTTCCTCTCTTTTTTGCCTTTATGCCTTCCATCTGTTCTAAGTGTGGTTCCCCACTTTCCCTCTCGTCTAACACAAATTTATGTTTAATGTGTGTAGACATGTCTGCTATTCCTACTCTCAAGGAGGATGCTTCCCCTTTGGTGGTTCACTGTTCTGATAAATGTCGTTCTACTTCCTCTACCTCTAAAAGAACAGGGAGCCACAGAGAACAGTGGGGTCCTGGAGTTTCTCCTCCCAGGAAAAGAACGAGAAAGTCTACTCATTCCTGCAGCAGCCGAGAGAGAGAGAGAGAGAGAGAGAGACGTATCGGCTACCGCCATTACGGAAGCTCCAGCAGCAAAGGCTCAACCACCCCCTTCGCAGCTACCAATGCCTAAAGATATTTTTCTCTGTTTAAAAGAATATGAGCAGTCTAAACAAGCTCAACTTTTACAGCCGGTACAACAACGGATACCGTAGCACCCGAAAGTTCACAGGAGCAATACTTTCCAGATGCCCCCACCCTAGGAGAGGATGACGTCGTCGATTCCCCCCCCAAGGATGACGTTTGTGAGTTTACAGGCAGCCCCTCTCCTATATACACAGACATAGATGCTGTGCTGAGAAGGATTTCATCATCTCTCAAAGAACAAGCCAGACCTGTGCAGATCAGGATGACTTCCTTAGCATTTTATATGCAAAGGATAGAAAAGCCTTTGAGGGGTTCCCCTTCCATGAGGCGATCTGGAGGCCTGTTGAGGCTATTTGGCAAAAACCTGCTGCTTCTGCACCATGCCTGCTTAGAGTAGATAAATTCTACAGGGTAACAGTGGATCACAAAAAACACCTTTTCAAACAACATAGGTTGGATACCATCATGGCTACACCAACTGCAGGTATGCCTTCTAGATCTGTTTCTATTAGTGGGTCTGATAAAAACATTGATAATTTCTTGTTAAAGGATTTCTCTGCCTCCACATGCAGCGTGCAGATCAATAATTATAGATCCATGCAGCTAAATACCAGCATATGCTTTGGAACCAGCTCTCTGTAGTTTTACAATTGCCTACGCCTGAAAATCTAGAGGTTCCCATGCAGCTAGCAGAAGAAGGAAATAACACTGCCAAACTTCAACTACAAGCTGCATGTGATGCCATTGATACAAATGCCAGAGCCGTGGCTAATGTCATCTCTGCAAGGCGGTGCATTCAAATGAGGGAATCTTCTCTATCAGCAGACACCCAGACAAGAATATTGGAGCTACCCTTTCAGGGTGATCTTTTATTTGGCACCAACCTTAAGGATTCCTTGTCTGACATGAAAGAGGCTAGTTAGGTGATTAGATCGTGCTCTACTACAGAGAGAGGTGCACCATGCAACAGGGTTTTTTTCAACAGGCAAAGGTCTTTCAGAAACCAGCCACCTCAACCCTGGTTCAACAGGCAGGGTCACTTTCAGCGTGGCCAGGATTTCAGACCACGTAGAATGGGACATGGCTATTATAAAGAGGGAGGTAGACCCACTACCTCCTCCTGACATTTTTCTCAACCTTCCAGCACCTTCCCCCCCCTACCCCCTCCATTGCCAGCGGGAGGAAGGGTGTCCCATTTTTTAACCAGCTGGGAAAGAATTACATCAGACCCCTAGGTCCTGGGGCTTATTCAACAGGGTTACAGGATTCCATTCCAGGTTTTACCACCATCAACAGGCATCATTCAGATGGTTTTAAACTGGTCAAGTCCAAAGGGTATCTGCCTGCAGGAGGAAATGTCAAATATGTTGCATTCCCATGCCATAGAAGAGGTCCCCTTCTCAGACCCAGGGCCATTACTCAAAGTACTTCTTGATACGAAAGAAGAATGGGAAATTCAGGCCCATTCTAGACCTCATTCATTCTTTCAGAAAAATTCAAGATGATATCTTTAGCAATTATCATCAAGGCAGTTCAACCAGGAGACTGGTTGATTTCCATAGATCTCAAAGATGCCTACTTCCATCTGCCTATACACAAGGAATACAGAAAATATCTCAGATTCTCCATCAAAAACCGTCAATTCCAGTTCAAGGTCCTTCCCTTTGGGATCTCCACAGCCCCCAGGGTCTTTACCAAGGTAATGGCAGTGGTGACTGCACATCTTCGAGGAATAGGCATCCACGTCTATCCATATATAGACGATTGGCTGGTAAACGCTCCTTCCAGAGAAGGCTTTGGTGCACAGGGACAAGGTACTCTGCCTTTTTCAGGACTTGGGCTTACTGGTCAATGAAGAAAAGTCATCTCTCATCCCTACACAGTCTCTAATCTTCCTGGGAACACAGTTCAATACAATATCAGGAAGAGTTTACCTCACAGAAGAAAGAGTTGCCACAATCCGACACATGGCAAAACATTTCAATGTAGGAACCAGAATAACAGCTCGTTCCTACCAGCAGTTTCTGGGGCACACGGCAGCATCAGTCTTCCTTGTAAGAGATGCGGCATTACATATGAGACACACGCAAAGATGCCTCTTGTAAGAAATAATGAAACTGAAAAACAATATTAGTGGTGTCAAATATATATTTATTGGTATAGCGTAGAATAGACACAGAGTTGTGTCACTCTGGGCTGCAGTGAGATTGACTGAACTGAGCACAGAAGAATGCCTTCACTTCAGTTTTGTAGATTGCAAAACACACCCTTTTAATGATGTCATTTAAGACCCCCTCCCCACTATACCTAGGTACGTGGCAATTTGCCAGGCCTCACAAACATTCCTTTGCATCTTGTTATCCCTGAGATTCTCCCATCCCCCTCATGCAACCAAGCAAAGCAGAACTAAGGACTCCTTTCACAAATGCCCATACAAGGGTCATATTTGCCCTCTGTTTAGTCAATCTGCAATTTATTGAGACAGACCCTGCATTCCAAAATACCCCACCTTAACTCTGTGCTCAGTATCTCTCCATTGAAAGTACCATACATTCCAAATATTCTAACAATATGGACTATCACATTTCCTTACAGTCCTGAACTCAAAAACCCAAAATACCACTCCCAGCTTCTTTGTTCAATTTGTAACAGAAAATAACATATTATAATCAGTTCTAACACAAAAACTATTACACATTTCCTTACACTCCTTTCTTCTTGGAATCGCGTTCTGCCAGACTCCCACCGCATCAGGGTCTCCCCAGGAGCAGCCACAGAAGCCAGATGGTGGCAGCTTTCACTAGTATGGGGATGCCACTATCTCCACATCCTCCTACTCTCCGTCTATATACAGACGCCTCCCTGTCGGGATGGGGAGCTCACCAAACGGACGCTCAGGTCCAAGGTATGTGGTCACCAAAACAAGAATCTCGCCACATAAATTATTTGGAGCTCTTAGCAATCTCCCTGGCACTAAGGCATTTCACCCCAATATTAAAACAAAAAACAGCACTGATCCTCACAGACAGCACCACAGCAGTAAAATACATAAACCATCAGGGAGGCACAAAATCATGGGACCTGTGTGGAGTTCATCAGATGAGGTAAGAATACGAAGATTACCTGTAATATGGTTTCTTCATTGGATGATGAACTCCACACACCTATATCCCACCCTCCGGTTGCCCCTCTCTTTTTCATTTCTATTTCTGGTTTGTTTACTTTATCGAAATTTGGAAAACCTGACGCGGCAATGAGGTGGATTTTATGGAGGAGGAGCACGCTATTAGCGTCAATAAGGATTATAAAAAGGATCTCTGGGAAAGAGATCTGGTTCTTTCTCCTGACCCAAGCGACACGGAGACCGGGAGGTTCACGTTGTGTGGAGGTCATCATCCAATGAAGAAACCATATTACATCTGCAGTTCCTGCTACACAGGTTTGTGTGAACATTCAGCTCTGCACTGTCTTCACTGTGTTTTTTGCTCACCTGGCTCCGCTGTTTAAGACTCTGGTTCAGAGCCCAGCAGCTTCTGACCTGCTGGAGGCGGAGCAGGTGACATCATCAGGCCCCGGCTGGGAGGCTATTTACAACAAAGCTCGCCGCGTAGCGGCACGGCGAGCGGTGCGTCTCCTGTCTCCCCCTGCTTTCAGGATTGACCATGTCTAATTCCAGGCTCAGTGTGAATGAGTCTTGGCCACTTATCCTCCCTCCCCTAGGTACCCCCCCCCCCCTCGTTTCCTGTGTAGGTGAGAGCACCCAGGATTTCTCAACTCCTCGGCCTCTGTGAGAGAGTAATTTATCCCTATGTCCCTACCCCACCCCCTCCCCTTCTCCCTGCACTGTTCCCCCTCCTACAATGCCCCTTCCCTTCATCATTCTACTCCTCGTCCCATTTCTCTTTGCCCCTGTCACCTTGATCTATCCCCCTCCTTATTTATCACATCCCCCTCCTTCCAATCTTTCTCCGCTACAAAGTAACCAACCCCCGTCGCTCCCTTCCCTCAAACCTGATTTACCTCTCCCCCCAGTAAAAACTCCCTTCCCTCGTCATCACCTAACTTCCCAAGTCCCTGAACCTCTCTCCGACCACTCCCCAATCAAAATAGGCTTCTGGAACATACGTTCGGTCTGCAATAAGCCGGCAGCCACCTTAAATGCGCTCCTCTCCCTCCACCTTGATGTCCTTGCACTGACCGAACCATGGGTCACACCACTTAACACGGCCACCCCCGCTGCCCTTACCTCCTCTGTCACCACCTTCTACCACACCCCCCACCCAGTTGGTAAAGGCGGCGGTACTGGATTACTTACGCCAGCCTCCTTGACCCCTGCCCCCCCCCACACAATAACTACCACCTTCCCCTCTTTTGAGTACCAACTTACCTCCTTTGCCTTCCCCCACCGCACTACCTTCCTTGTCATTTGTCGTCCTCCTGGCCCCCCTCCTCATTTTCTGACCACCTCGACTGCCTCCTCTCCTCCCTTCTCCCTCTCCCCCACCCATTCATTCTCTTGGGCGACTTCAACCTCCACCTACATTGTTCCCCCATTGCTTCTGCCCTCCTCCCTGTCACCAACTCGTTTAACCTCCTGCTTCTCCCCTCCCCCTACCCACACATCTGGTAATACCCTTGACCTTATCTTCCTCTCCGGTTGTAAGACATCATCATCTATCATAAGTTCCCCTCGACCTCCCTCTGACCATCTCTTCCTCTCCCTACCCGTCCTCCCTCCCTCCACCCCTTCCCCCGTACTCCCTATCCTCCGCCGTAATCTCCGTAACCTAGACACCAGTTCCTTGATTTCAATTTCTTCACTTCTTCCCCCGATCTCTGATTTTTTCCTCCCTTCACCAGGACTTAGCCTCTACCATCCTAGCTACTGCGCTATCCTCCTCTCTCAACTCCCTTGCACCCACACGCCCTTACTCTCACTCACTTAGGCCTCCCCTACCATGGCTTACCCCTGCCCTTAAAATGGACCACCGTATCTTGCGCTGTGCTGAGCGACTCTCTAAGTCCTCCCCCTCACTTTCCAACCTCCATTTCTGCTCTGGAACTAGCCAAACATGACTGTTTTCTAACCTTTATTACTGCTCTGGCCCTTCATCCCCGACAGACATTCTGGCCACCACCACCCTTCGTGAATTGTTTGTCATAGGAGTTAACTTTTAAATTTCTTCAATAACTTGTGATCTTCACCTTTTCAAAATTAAGTCCCAATGCCTCCCTTAGCCCTTTTTCCATGCAAAAACTCACATCCCAAATATTGCCTTCCCCCACAGCGATTATACAATTCAGCTCCTCTGGTTTAAAACCAAGCTCTTTCTCCAATACATTTCTCAAACTCCAATCTGTTCATCGCTAGCTTGTCCTCACTGTCTGTAAACCACTCTTTCACTGCAATTCTCACACAGTTGAAACGACAACCACCAAACCTTGGAGTCGCCATTTCAAATATTACAAAAATAAACATACTAAAGTATAGCAAAATTTACATAACCAAAATTTAACAAAATAACAGAGAAGGTGCCCACAAAAGGGTCCTCCTTACCTGAAAAGCTACCTTTCTCCTAAGTCCTTTCTCTGTCCTCTCCGCCACCTTCCAGAACCTAATAGAGAAAGAAAAAGAACCAGCAAGCACCCTTGTCACCTTACCTTACTGATCGCTACTTCTTCTTCACCAATGTTGCGGTCAAGCCCAATACACTTGATCTGAGCCAAGAGGCCGAGAATGCGATGCCCACAATGGTTTTACCCAAACGCCCGGAGCTGCCGGGGTACTTGCTTCAAGGGAGGGGGAAAAAAAGGTGCTTTTAACCCCAAGTCGAGCCCCACCCCAAAGGGAAGGGCCATCCAAAAATTCGAATGCACTCGGAAATGCTCCTCTCCACGGAAATTTTTAGTAAAAGGCAAAATATATTTTTTTATATAAATTTTCCTCATACAATATTTAAGAATACTTCCTTTTGTTCAGGATCAAACACATTAAAGAAAGACCTCACCCCCTAGAAAAAAACAAAAAAACTCTTCACCGTTGATAGTCACAGAGATAATACTCTGCCAGTTGGACCACCTCTTTTGAGCTGATTACCACTCCTTTATACACAAGCATATTTCTGGCTTTCCACAAAGCCTCTCGGTCACACAATATGGTACTCTAGTTCAACATCCATCTCTCCTTGTTGATTTTCTCCTGCCGAATTCCCAGCAGCACCAAATTTCTGTTTAGTGTGCCCTTTCCCAGGTGCAGCAGCTCACCCGACTCCTTACAAACCACTTTAGCGAAAGCACAATCCCAGAACAAATGTCCAGCTGTTTCATCCTCACCACACCGAGACCTCGGGCACCTAGGAAAAAGTACAAGATTGCATTTATACATTATGTCCCTTGTTGGTAGGATTCCATGTGCAGTTTGCCAAGCCAAATCTTTATGCTTATTCAATAGCTTTGGGTGGGCCACATCCTTCCAAACCCCTTCAACCACATCATGGGGGAACTGTCCCACAGTACACACAACTGTTTTATCCTGAACAAGTTGTTTGATCTTTTTACATAATCTCCATTGTTCAACCTCCTGTCCTAAAAGGTCATATTCTTTTAAAAACCACTCTACATGACTAAAACAATAGGGAACCTCAAAAGCAGATGGAACATTATTGGATGTTTTATACAATCCAAATATTCTCAGTACCCCCCCCCCCCCGATAGAATTTCACAAACAAAGATGCTTTGTTTCTAAAGAGACACAAATCAATTTGAGTGTGCACAAACTTAAGCCATAACAAAAAAATTAAATCAGGTACACTTTTACCACCATATGCATTTTCTTTATAAAGAACACTTCTTTTTAGTCTTTCATTCTTTGATCCCCAAAAGAAACCCATAATTTGTCTAAACTATTTAAAACCATCCTTGGAGGTGGAATAATTGCAGCCACATACAATACTAAGGATAAGATCATAGTCTTAATAATTAAAATGTTCCCTTCCATGGTTAAATCCCTTAATCCCCAAAATCCAATTTTCTTTGCCACTTTTCCCACCAATTATTCCCATTTTTTTTTGTCCTGATGCATTACCATCAAACTTTATCCTGAGAATTAATAAATTATTTTTTAAAACAGTGAGGAGTGTGGTGGTTTCAGTGTAGATGTCACTAGAGCGCACACACACTGGTTGTACAGTGAGGAGTGTGGTGGTTTCAGTGTAGATGTTACTAGAGCGAACACATGCTGGTTGTACAGTGAGGAGTGTGGTGGTTTCAGTATAGATTTCTCTAAGGCGCACACACGCTGGTTGTACAGTGAGGAGTGTGGTGGTTTCAGTGTAGATGTTACTAGAGCGCACACATGCTGGTTGTACAGTGAGGAGTGTGGTGGTTTCAGTGTAGATGTCACTAGAGCGCACACACACTGGTTGTACAGTGAGGAGTGTGGTGGTTTCAGTGTAGATGTTACTAGAGCGCACACATGCTGGTTGTACAGTGAGGAGTGTGGCGGTTTCAGTGTAGATGTCACTTGCGTGCACACATTCTGGTTGTAGAGTGAGGAGTGTGGTGGTTTCAGTGTAGATGTCACTAGATCGCACACACGCTGGTTGTACAGTGAGGAGTGTGGTGGTTTCAGTGTAGATGTCACTAGAGCGCACACACACTGGTTGTACAGTGAGGAGTGTGGTGGTTTCAGTGTAGATGTTACTAGAGCGCACACATGCTGGTTGTACAGTGAGGAGTGTGGTGGTTTCAGTGTAGATGTCACTAGAGCGCACACATGCTGGTTGTAGAGTGAGGAGTGTGGTGGTTTCAGTGTAGATGTCACTAGATCGCACACACGCTGGTTGTACAGTGAGGAGTGTGGTGGTTTCAGTGTAGATGTCACTAGAGCGCACACATGCTGGTTGTAGAGTGAGGAGTGTGGTGGTTTCAGTGTAGATGTTACTAGAGCGCACACATGCTGGTTGTACAGTGAGGAGTGTGGTGGTTTCAGTGTAGATGTCACTAGAGCGCACACACACTGGTTGTACAGTGAGGAGTGTGGTGGTTTCAGTGTAGATGTTACTAGAGCGCACACATGCTGGTTGTACAGTGAGGAGTGTGGCGGTTTCAGTGTAGATGTCACTTGCGTGCACACATTCTGGTTGTAGAGTGAGGAGTGTGGTGGTTTCAGTGTAGATGTCACTAGATCGCACACACGCTGGTTGTAGAGTGAGGAGTGTGGTGGTTTCAGTGTAGATGTCACTAGAGCGCACACACACTGGTTGTACAGTGAGGAGTGTGGTGGTTTCAGTGTAGATGTTACTAGAGCACACACATGCTGGTTGTACAGTGAGGAGTGTGGTGGTTTCAGTGTAGATGTCACTAGAGCGCACACATGCTGGTTGTAGAGTGAGGAGTGTGGTGGTTTCAGTGTAGATGTCACTAGATCGCACACACGCTGGTTGTACAGTGAGGAGTGTGGTGGTTTCAGTGTAGATGTCACTAGAGCGCACACATGCTGGTTGTAGAGTGAGGAGTGTGGTGGTTTCAGTGTAGATGTCACTAGAGCGCACACACGCTGGTTGTACAGTGAGGAGTGTGGTGGTTTCAGTGTAGATTTCACTAGAGCGCACACACGCTGGTTGTATAGTGAGGAGTGTGGTGGTTTCAGTGTAGATTTCACTAGAGCGCACACACGCTGGTTGTATAGTGAGGAGTGTGGTGGTTTCAGTGTAGATTTCACTAGAGCGCACACACGCTGGTTGTACAGTGAGGAGTGTGGTGGTGGTTTCAGTGTAGATTTCACTAGAGCGCACACACGCTGGTTGTACAGTGAGGAGTGTGGTGGTTTCAGTGTAGATTTCACTAGTGCGCACACACGCTGGTTGTATAGTGAGGAGTGTGGTGGTTTCAGTGTAGATGTCACTACAGCACACACACGCTATTTGTACAGTGAGGAGTGTGGTGGTTTCAGTGTAGATTTCAGTAGAGCGCAAACACGCTGGTTGTACAGTGAGAAGTCTGGTGGTTTCAGTGTAGATGTTACTAGAGCACACACACTCTGGTTGTATAGTGAGGAGTGTGGTGGTTTCATTCTAGATGTCACTAGAGCGCACACACGCTGGTTGTACAGTGAGGAGTGTGGTGGTTTCAGTGTTGATGTTACTAGAGCACACACACGCAGGTTGTACAGTGAGGAGTGTGGTGGTTTCAGTGTAGATGTCACTAGAGCGCACACACTCTGGTTGTATAGTGAGGAGTGTGGTGGTTTCAGTGTAGATGTCACTAGAGCACACACACGCTGGTTGTACAGTGAGGAGTGTGGTGGTGTTTCAGTGTAGATGTCACTAGAGCACACACACGCTGGTTGTATAGTGAGGAGTGTTGTGGTTTCAGTGTAGATGTCACTGGAGCGCACACACGCTGGTTGTACAGTGAGGAGTGTGGTGGTGTTTCATTGTAGATGTCACTAGAGCGCACACACGCTGGTTGTACAGTGAGGAGTGTGGTGGTTTCAGTGTAGATGTCACTAGAGCGCACACACGCTGGTTGTACAGTGAGGAGTGTGGTGGTTTCAGTGTAGATGTCACTAGAGCGCACACACGCTGGTTGTACAGTGAGGAGTGTGGTGGTGTTTCATTGTAGATGTCACTAGAGCGCACACACGCTGGTTGTACAGTGAGGAGTGTGGTGGTTTCAGTGTAGATGTCACTAGAGCGCACACACGCTGGTTGTACAGTGAGGAGTGTGGTGGTTTCAGTGTAGATGTCACTAGAGCGCACACACGCTGGTTGTACAGTGAGGAGTGTGGTGGTTTCATTCTAGATGTCACTAGAGCGCACACACGCTGGTTGTACAGTGAGGAGTGTGGTGGTTTCAGTGTAGATGTCACTAGAGCACACACATGCTGGTTGTACAGTGAGGAGTGTGGTGGTTTCAGTGTAGATGTCACTGGAGCGCACACACGCTGGTTGTACAGTGGGGAGTGTGGGGTGTTTCAGTGTAGATGTCACTAGAGCACACACACAGGTTGTACAGTGAGGAGTGTGGTGGTTTCAGTGTAGATGTCACTAGAGCGCACACACGCTGGTTGTACAGTGAGGAGTGTGGTGGTGTTGCAGTGTAGATGTCACTACAGCACTGTGACAGGATTGAAAGGAGTCCCTGTTGTAATTCGCCCTCCCGACCACCGGCAGCGCTGTGTAGGGTTGACCGTGATTGGGTCAGGAAGCTGAACTCTGACCATACAGGAAGTTCCGGGTCAGGCGGCCATCTTGGCCCAAGGTGGGACCATGCGGCTGTCAGGTCCCATCATTGCAATCAGCTGTGCTGTTCTCATCGATTGGCTGATGTGAGGCAGCGTGCTGATTGCAGGGGTGGGACTTGGCAGTATTTAAGCAGTATGGTTTTGCCATTCGGCCCCCTGTCCTGAACTGAAAACACGTGCTGTGCTTTGTTGTTGTTTTGTTTTTTCAAACTGCTGTAATTCGCAGAAGCTTGAAACTTAAGGGACTTTGGTGGATTGCCGCAGTGGAAGAAACCCAGGACAAGCCAGTAATCCGTGGAAGGGGGCCAGGAGGCGGTGAGAGGAAACCCACTGCAGGAGCACAGAGAAACCCAGTGCTTCCTTTATTGTTGTGTGTAACGGGACGTTTTTGTTTATTCTTTTTATTTGAAACCTGAGTTTACCATCGCTGGTATTCCAGGTGGTTTTCTTGTTTATTTTCTGGAATACTGGACTGTTCTATTTTTGTTTGTTAAAATAAATCCTGCCTGTACCGTTGATGGTACAGGGCTCCAAGGACTAAACGACACTTCCGGCTCCTGTGTGCTGTCATTTCTGGTCCTTCCCTAAAGCTCCACCCACTACCCTCCCACAAGGTGGTGTCAGAAGTGGGATGAGCATGGACCGGCACACCCTGCAAGCCGTCTTGGAGGATCAGGAGAGACACCGTGACGGTGTAGAGCGGCGTCGGGAAGAACGGGATGCTCAGAGGGATGCTGAGCGTTCAGCCCATCTGACCGCGATGACTGACAAGATGGCGGCCATGTGTCTGGCCATTCAGAACCTGGTAGTGGCCCAGGCCCAGGCCCAAGCCCAGGTCCCGGCCGCAGCAGCTGGACCAGCGCAGCCGACGCCCAAAATCCGGCTGCAAAAGATGACCTCAGAAGATGACCCGGAGGCCTTCCTGACCACGTTTGAGCGGGTGGCTACAGTGTCAGGGTGGCCAGCCAGATGTTGGGCGGCACAACTCGCCCCCTGTCTGACTGGTGAGGCGCAGGCAGCATACCGGGCCCTGAGCAATGTGGCAGCAGAGGATTATCCCCAGGTGAAGGCAGCTATCCTCCAACGCCTCAATATCACTCCGGAAACGCATTGCCGGCGTTTCCGGACCTACAAGCGTCCAGAGGGAACCCGGCCCCGCATTGCGGCCCAGCAACTCTGGGACCATCTGACCCGCTGGCTGCGTCCCACTGAACGGACCACCCAACAAATCATGGAGTCTGTGGGGGTCGACCAGTTCCTGGAGGTGTTGGAACCGGAGACTCGAGCCTGGGTCGCTCGCCACAGTCCCGAGACGATGGACAAGGCCGTCGAACTGGCGGAGGCTTTCGAGGATTCACTGCTTCGGGTGGACCCCAGTCCAGCCCCAGCAGTCCCAGTGAAGCATCGCCCTTTACCAGCGCACCCAAGGACTGCAGCGAGGCCTTCAGTTTTCCCCGTCCCTTTGAGCGCCTCGACTCCAAAGTGGAGACCGAGGTTAGCTCCCAGCTGGGCCAGAGAGAATCCCTGGACCCCCCCCCCCCAGTGGTGGACCAAGGGACAAGCAGCCGTCTCCCACAGCGTTGCCTTCCCCTACCTGCTTCCGGTGCCATGAGGTGGGACACATCGCGAGATTCTGTCCTGCCGCAATGGAGTGTGACGTGGCCTTGCGATGTCCGGACGCAGAGGGTGGTGAGTACAGGGGAAGGGGTCGGGAGGGGCCTTGCATTATTAATGTAGTTGTTGGTAATATGAGTACCCACACATTAGTGGACTCAGGGTGTAGTCACACTATAATTCGGTCTGCTCTCTTGGAGGGTACGCCCTGGCGGCCACAGGGGTCTGTGACCATCTCGTGTATTCATGGAGAAACCAAGGCGTATCCTACCACTAAAGTTAGAATGACTGTGGAAAGTCGGACGTGCCACGTAGTCGTGGCCGTCGCTAAAAAGGTGCCATACCCAGTAATTTTGGGTCGAGATTGGCCTTACTGTAACAAACTTACCTAGTGTGCAATAACCAAACACCTAGGCCATAAGTGTATACTAGCACCAAGCATAAAACATTCAATACTACAGTCCCAGCAGGTAAATCAGTACAGCAAAAAACAAGGATTTCACGAGAACCAAGGGAGTAAATTTTAAACAGGATAGGTTTATTATGTCTATTTGTATATAGTACATAAGCACAAGTGTATCCTGGAGTAATCAGAACGGTAAGTCTTAAGTAAGATCAGAAATCTGGCAAATATCAACCCTGACTCAACGGTAAGCAAACCAAACATCCAGGTTGGTAGAACAATTGGAGCACACCAACACTGCAATGCTAATCACATAAAAATGCAATTGGAAAAGAAACACATCTCTATATATACATACAAACCGGTAAAAACCAAAACACGGTTGTTTGACCTAACACCGACTAGAAGCATGCTATACACAGACTAACTCGTTTTTTCTGCCGTTTGAACAGGTTGCCTGTAAGTTCTTTCTCTGTCTCTCTAATAACTCCGTATTTTTTTCTCTCTTCTCTCCTCCAACAGACTTTCAAAAACACTTTTTTATACCCTATTGGTCCAACACTTTAAGCAAAGGAAGCTCCGCCCCCAATTAAGGAAAACAGTAATGGCCAAAATACCTAAAACTACTTAGTCTAGGACCATAGCGTTTTAACCAAATATAAACAAATGTACCCAGCACACGAACTAAAACCATAATTCCCCCACGAGTTTATTTTTAAACCAGGCACGGATATAGATTATATATACACGTATGTAATGCGAAATATTAAGGAGCTAATTAAAAAACGCTGTCATGAAATAACGAGGATTGCCTGGCCAGGCTTACTGGCATTCACTTAAGAATGCGCAGGTGCTACGTTTCTTGCAGCACATTGTGTGGCGATTGCCACATAGTCCCCCCCCCCCCATCCGGAGGTACCGGGGTTTTTGCTCCAAAATACCGTTTTAGATTGACCACATTCAAAGTTTCACTTTTTGACTGGTCTGTCCACTGAACCCTATAATTGACAGGACCTAACTTTTTCACAATCACAGCTGGCCCTGACCACTTAGGGGCAAGCTTTGCGGAGAAATTAGCAGTGGCATCAGATATAGGATGTGTCCTTACCCACACTAACTCCCCTATTTGAAACTGTACATTTCTCCTACGTGCATTATAATATTTTGCTTGACGTACCTGTGCTATTCCAATCCGCTGTTCTACCTCTTTTACTAGGGTTTGCTGGCGTTCCACCACCGTATACTGCTGAGAACCAGGAGAGGGAGCTACAGCAATTAACTGGTCCAGAGGGCCTTTAAGAACACGTCCCACTGCCAACTCAGCTGGAGACAAACCAGTGGTTTCATGCTTGGCCGAATTGATAGCAAAGCGAAACTCAGCAAGCCATTCATCCCAGAGCTGGTGATTCTCCCCCACGAACGAGGCTATCATAGTTTTTATTGTCCGGTTGGCTCTCTCCGTGAGATTAGCCTGAGGATGATAAGCCGTCGTCAACTTTCGGATGACCCCCCACGATTTGCACACTTCCTCCATTAGCTGGCTGGTGAACTGGGGCCCTCGGTCCAAGACTAGGTAACGCGGGGTACCCCACCGAGTGAAGATCTCCTGAATGAGGATTCGGGCGATACTCTGTGTTTTACTATTGCGAAGGGGAAAGATTTCCACCCATTTAAATAATCAATCACCACTAACAGGTATACATTGCCTTTTCTGCTTCGTGGAAAAGGTCCCATTAAGTCCACTCCTAACTTTTCTCCTGGCTCACTGACCACCGTTGGTTGCAGTAAGCCTGCTGGTTTACTATTAGCTGGTTTGTATTGTTGGCATATACTGCATTCCTTCACATGTTGCCATGTATCTCTGCGCACCGTGGGCCACCAAGCCACCTCTAAAATCCTGAGCAAAGTCTTCAGCCGTCCTAAGTGACCACCCAAAGGATTATCATGAAAATAACATAAAAACGATTGTGCAAGTCCAGGGGGAACCACCAGCTGAAATCTATAACCCCCTCCTTTGATGGGGACTCTACGGTAGACCAACCCCTGTTGTTGGACAAAGGTAATCCGGTTAGGTCCTGCCGGAGATGGCGTCTTCCTCTCATCGAGAAACTCGAGCACCGTTGGATCCTTTGCCTGTGCCGCCGCCACCTCATCGAGTGAAGTAGGAAGATCAGTCCCGAAGTTGTTCTTTCTCATACCCACGGCTATAATAGCCACAGGAACGACCGGCGCGCGTGACAGGGCATCAGGGACTACATTGATGCTGCCTGCTCTGTATTCCACTGTGAAAGAAAACTGCTGAAGTCTCAGTGTCCACCGTGTCAACCGAGAAGACGTCTTCGGCGCATTAAAAGCCCATGTTAGTGCGGCATGATCCGTCACCACGTGAAACTGCACTCCCTCCAAGTAGTGACGCCACTTCTCCACTGCCCACACTACTGCCAGACATTCCTTTTCAGAAGTGGAGTAATTGCATTCTGCCCCATTAAGCACCCTGGAAGCATATGCAATCACGTGCTCTTCCTCTGCTTCTCTCTGGGCAAGCACGGCCCCCAGCCCCACCTCGCTAGCATCTGTATAGACCCAGAAGGTCTTTGAAAAATCTGGGTGTGATAAAACCGGAGGAGCTTGAAGAGCTTTCTTAAGCACCTCCAGGCTGGTCTGGCAGGCTGTTGTCCATTCCCACTTTACATCTTTCTTTTTAAGATGGTTGAGGGGAGCTGCAATGTCCGCAAAATGTAAAATGAATTTATGGTACCAACCTGCCAATCCAAGGAAACGCTGTACCTCCTTGAGATTGGTAGGTACCGGATAGTCTTGTATGGCTTTTACCTTCTCCGGGTCAACGGCTACACCTTCCTTAGACACGATATGCCCTAAAAACTTCAAGGTGTTTTTAAAGAAATGACACTTGGCCAGGTTCAAAGTGAGACCTGCTTGATGTAGTTTCTTAAACACTAGCTCAAGGTCCCTCAAATGTTGGGTTTCACTGGGAGAATAGAGGATGATATCGTCTATGTAGACAAAACAACAGCATCCTCTCAACTCTCCCAGCACATGTTCCATGAGACGTTGGAAAGTAGCAGCAGCGTTCTTAAGTCCAAAAGGCATCACTCTGAACTGAAACAACCCAAATGGAGTAGCAAAAGCAGTTTTCTTTCTCGAGTCAGGATCCATGGCAACCTGCCAATATCCCGAGCGTAGATCTAGTGAGCTAAACACCACTGCTCCATTCAGTGACTCCAAGATGTCATGGACACAGGGCATGGGGTAGGCGTCAAACTGGGTTTTGTTGTTCATCCTTCGGTAGTCCACACAGAAACGATAAGATCCATCACGTTTCTCGATCAACACCACCGGAGCAGACCAATCTGACGAAGATGGTTCAATCACGCCATCCTCGGTCATCTGATGAAGGTGCTCTTTAATCAGTGCTTTTTTGAAGGGAGACACTCTGTAGGCCCTACACCGCACTGGCATCTCATCTGTCGTATAGATGGTGTGAGTACAAACCGTAGTCATGCCCAATTGGGAGGTGCACACGGCAGGCCATTTCTTCATGAGTTGCCGGAGATCCTGTCGCTGCATCCCGTCGGGTATATCAGTAGGGGTAGGCTCCTCTGTACTATGGGCAAGACATGTAGGTGCATCAGGCTTCTTAGAGACAGCCAAATAGAGATGTATGTAAGGCACGTCAGGCATGTTTTGTACTTTCCCTGACGATTCCCACTCCATTCTGGGCAAAAATGGATAATATGCATATCCCCTTTGTCCTTTGACTCCATACTGTTTCTTACGCAGATCAATCACGGTAGAGGTTTTATATAAAAAATCCAAACCAAAAATCAAAGGAAATGCCAGGTGTTGGTCTGACATAACATAAGTGTCGACCGACCAAATTTCGCCATGAAAATCATATGTAAGGCAGACTTTCCCTAAAGCGCTATGAGACTGTCCATCCGCCAACACAAAGGCTTGATCCTCACATGGCTGCAGCACGTCACTTGGCTTCTGAATTTGATGCCATACTTGGTTTTTCATTAAAGTAAATGTACAACCTGTGTCCAGTAATGCAGAAATGTGTGTGTTCCTTACCCCAACCTTCACGACTAATAGAGTCAAACCTGAGAGACTGGGGGTATCCGGGATGGATCTTCGGATATTTTGCATTACACTCACCTCTGCTGGTTTTCTTAAGGCTCCTTTCTTTCCGGTGATATCTGTGGAAGTTTTATTATTTACTTTAGCCCAATACTGTTTCTGCTCGCTCCAGTCCCTTTCGATCATGGTGCCTACGCGAACCAGATCAGTCACAGTACTCACTGTGCCACGGAGACCACTGGCCAGCTTTGGGTTGCTGTTATTCAGTATTCGTCGGACAATCTCCGTTTCCGTTACGTCCGGCTTCCACCTCAAGCACAGTGCGCGATAATCATATGCGAAATCTCTAATACTTTCTCCAGGGGACTGTACTCTGTCACGTAGCCTATCCTCTACAGTAGTGAGAAAATCTGCTGGGAGAAAAGCTTTCAGGAATTCATTTTTAAAATGACTCCATGAGCGTATTCCATGTTTCTCAGCCATCCACTAGCTTTTGGCAGACCCCTTTAACACTGTAGATAACGTTGCCATAATTTCAATGTCTCTTAATGGCCGCAAAGCTAAAAACTCTTCACACAAATCAATATATCCCACTGCATCACTGCTCTCCTCACCTCCAAACTCAGGAAAATTAATTTTTATCGGCAGTTTAGGGTCATGGGCCCCTCTAGAAGTGATCTCTGGTACCTCCGTCCTGCGATCAGCTGGATGGGACCTTGACGTAGGAAGGTGCGATGGTATTGCCGACACTCTGGGGGTACTGGCTCTTCTCGCTAGCTTCTTCAATTCTCTGTCCCAATGCTCCTTCCAACGGTTAAAACAATCCACCACTGACCGCTCCAGCTGATCAACAGATGATTCCGTCAACCTATCGACCCTCTGGAACTGGGTGTCAACATATTGCCGAAAAGACTCCTCCCTATTAATACTGCTGCTTTGTGCCAGATTAAAACTTTCTTCTAGTGTCTTAACCTGTTCCGTTAGCTGAGCCAGCCTATTACCTAACTCTTCTAAGGTTTGCCGTTCCTCAGACGAGCACTGTTCTATTTCCTCCTCTGCCTCATCAGGGTCTGGCTCTTTAACGTACAATTCGCTCAACAGGGAGCCCACTTCAACAATTGGCTCTCTCGGTCTTCTCTTGGTGATATAAACACTAGGTGGTTCTACTAACATATCAGAGGGACCTGTCTCTCGAAACAGGGTTAACAAATCCAAAGACATGACTACAAAATACTACGCAGTATGCCAGAATGCTATAAAAACGATGCAAGCTTACCAACTTAACAAAACTCTTATCCACTCTACCTTAGTCCCCGTACGGGCCACCACTTCTGTAACAAACTTACCTAGTGTGCAATAACCAAACACCTAGGCCATAAGTGTATACTAGCACCAAGCATAAAACATTCAATACTACAGTCCCAGCAGGTAAATCAGTACAGCAAAAAACAAGGATTTCACGAGAACCAAGGGAGTAAATTTTAAACAGGATAGGTTTATTATGTCTATTTGTATATAGTACATAAGCACAAGTGTATCCTGGAGTAATCAGAACGGTAAGTCTTAAGTAAGATCAGAAATCTGGCAAATATCAACCCTGACTCAACGGTAAGCAAACCAAACATCCAGGTTGGTAGAACAATTGGAGCACACCAACACTGCAATGCTAATCACATAAAAATGCAATTGGAAAAGAAACACATCTCTATATATACATACACATATATATATATATATATATATATATATATATATATATATATATATATATATATATATATATATATATATATGTTACACGAACAGGCCTTTGTACAGATAATCACAATACCAATGTATAGCAACACCATTAATAAATCTGCCTCGCTGTTGGAACTGGAGTAAACAAAGAAGAAAGAGAGGGAAGGAGACAACAAAAAAACAGGCAGGCCAACCAATAATCAGGCTGTTAATTCTATGGCCCACGCAGTTGCAATAATTATATCCAAGTGTATGAGTACTTAAGTTTCAGTCCCGGGCTTGATATTAAAACACACCCAGAAAGTAACAAAACAAACAAAAACAAACCAATAGAGTTCTAGAAAAATAACACAATAATCCGGCAATCCCAAAAGGACGCTCTCCAAACAAAAACCCGAATGGCCATTCAAAAAATATTTGTAATCCAAACTGCAGCAAAAAAATAGAAAAGGATCGATCTCACCCGGTTATGATGAATCCGTGTGCAAGTCCTCCAGTTCATACAATGTTGGGAGTCGCCATTTGCTTGAATACCTTCCCTCGTTCCGTTGTCCCGTAAAAGCAGTAAAGAATCAAAGTAAAGGTATAAATCAAACCAACTGGACGAAAAATAGGACCCAACACGGAAGTATTGCCCAACGAGCACTGAGCAGAGTGTGATAATAGCTGTTGCACTAGTATAAGTCGAACCCGCTATAGAAACCGGTAAAAACCAAAACACGGTTGTTTGACCTAACACCGACTAGAAGCATGCTATACACAGACTAACTCGTTTTTTCTGCCGTTTGAACAGGTTGCCTGTAAGTTCTTTCTCTGTCTCTCTAATAACTCCGTATTTTTTTCTCTCTTCTCTTCTCTCCTCCAACAGACTTTCAAAAACACTTTTTTATACCCTATTGGTCCAACACTTTAAGCAAAGGAAGCTCCGCCCCCAATTAAGGAAAACAGTAATGGCCAAAATACCTAAAACTACTTAGTCTAGGACCATAGCGTTTTAACCAAATATAAACAAATGTACCCAGCACACGAACTAAAACCATAATTCCCCCACGAGTTTATTTTTAAACCAGGCACGGATATAGATTATATATACACGTATGTAATGCGAAATATTAAGGAGCTAATTAAAAAACGCTGTCATGAAATAACGAGGATTGCCTGGCCAGGCTTACTGGCATTCACTTAAGAATGCGCAGGTGCTACGTTTCTTGCAGCACATTGTGTGGCGATTGCCACATTACTATACACAAGTTAAGGTCAATGCGGCTCGGCCACCTATTGTAGAAAAGGTGGTCGCAATGGGGGATCCAATTGGCCAGATCTTCCCCTTGCAGGCCGACATATTTACTTCCAGGTTCCGGCCCCATAAAACTAAAAGAGAGCGGAGGGCCGAGAAACTTGAGGGGGCATTAATGAGGCAAGGCTGGGGATTGGTGGGAGAGTCTGCTTTGCCTGTCAAACGAACACAGAAGGGGGTGGGTGTCCAGTGTGACCAGCAGGAGCGGGTTACTGAGATCCCTAGAGCAGAAGCTACTGTGGCCCCGCTCGGCATACCGCAATTCTGGGACCGGGGTGTGGACCTAGAGTGGGAGCAAAGTAACGACCCCACTCTGGTGCACATCCGGGGGTGGGTTCGGTCTGTCGAGGGGAAGGAAGTTGAAGGCTGTGGGCCGCTCACATTTCCTCACTTCATCGTGATGGGGCATTTGCTGTATAGGGTATCCCAAGCCCCGGGCACAGGACAGCCTGTAACCCAATTATTGGTTCCGGGGTCTTTCCGCCGGGAGGTCATGCGGTTGGCACATGATATTCCCTTTTCTGGCCACCTGGGGCGGGAAAAGACCTTGGAACGAATACTGGCCTGGTTTTATTGGATGGGACTCCACGTGGATGTGAGGAATTATGTAGCGGAGTGTCCTGATTGCCAGAGAGTAGCGCCGGGGCGGGTTCGCCCGGCCCCGCTGGTCCCACTGCCCCTGGTTTGTACTCCCTTCGATCGCATAGCCATGGACATAGTGGGCCCAGTGCATCCCGCCGACTCTGGATATACGCACATTCTAGTAGTGGTGGATTATGCTACGCGATATCCAGAGGCGGTGCCACTGCGCTCCACTAGTGCCGTCGCCATTGCTAAAGAACTAGTTGAGATCATTGCTAGAGTAGGGGTGCCCAAAGAGATTCTGACGGATCAGGGAACCAACTTCATGTCCGATACCCTCAAAGAAGTATACAAAATTTTGAAAATCCGTCCCATCAGGACCTCTGTGTACCATCCGCAGACAGATGGCCTGGTGGAAAGGTTTAATCAGACCCTGAAGCAAATGCTGAGGCGATTTGTGAACCAGGAACAAAAACATTGGGCAAAACTCCTCCCCTTCCTGATGTTTGCAGTGAGAGAGGTGCCACAGAGTTCAACAGGGTTCTCCCCGTTTGAGCTGCTATATGGGAGACAACCCCGAGGCATTCTCGATCTCGTGCGAGAAGGGTGGGAGGACCAAACCTCTACTTCTAAAAATGTAGTCAAATACGTACTACTGCTAAGAGATCGCTTAGAATTAGTCGGTCGTTTGGCTCAAGAGAACCTGCGCAATGCTCAGCATCAGCAGCAGCAGCAGTACAATCAAAAAGCACGAATTCGGACTTTTCGACCTGGAGATAAGGTACTGCTGCTCCTTCCCACAGCCGAATCTAAGTTGTTTGCCAAGTGGCAGGGGCCTTATGAGGTGGTTCGGGCTATAGGGAGAGTGAATTATGAAATCAGGCAGCCCGACCATCGAAAACCACTCCAAATTTATCATGTAAATTTGTTAAAACCCTGGAGAGACAGAGAAGCCCTGTTTGTTGCTAATGATAGCCCCGAGGAGGATTTCGGTCCTGAGGCAGGGCCATCTGGTCAAACAGCTAAAATTTCGATGGGGGAACAGTTACTTCCCCGTCAGAAACAGGAGCTGGGTCAATTAATTGAGGAATTCAGTGATGTTTTTTCTGAGTTGCCCGGTAGAACTGACATTATTGAACATGCCATTATTACTCCGCCAGGTGTTCGGGTGCGTCAGAGGCCTTACCAGATCCCGGAAAGTCGGCGGGGTGTAATGCGCCGGGAAGTGGCCAGTATGCTCGAGCTGGGAGTAGTGCAGCCTTCCCAGAGCGAGTGGTGTAGTCCTGTGGTAATGGTACCTAAGAAGGATGGCTCCACTCGTTTCTGTGTGGACTTTAGAAAGGTGAACGCTATCTCTAAGTTCGATGCGTACCCCATGCCTCGAGTGGATGAGCTCCTCGACAGACTGGGTAAGGCGAGGTTCTTGTCCACTCTGGACCTGACAAAGGGATATTGGCAGATCCCGTTAACACCCAGTTCCAAGGAGAAAACCGCATTTGCTACCCCGGATGGCTTGTTTCATTTCAAGACCATGCCCTTCGGTTTGCATGGGGCCCCAGCTACCTTCCAGAGACTGATGGACAAGGTGTTACATCCCCATCATCAGTATGCGGCAGCGTATATTGATGACGTTGTTATTTTTAGCTCTACCTGGAAGGAGCACCTTGATAGATTGGCGGCTGTCCTGCAGTCTTTGAGGGAGGCGGGGCTAACAGTCAACCTAGGCAAATGCGCGTTTGGCAAACAAGAGACCCAATATCTTGGCTTTAGCATGGGTAATGGTCGGGTGAAACCAGTGGCTTCCAAGGTCCAGGCCTTGGTGGACACTCCGGTCCCACGAACCAAGGCTCAAGTGAGGTCACTTTTGGGGCTGGCAGGCTATTATCGCCGTTTTATCCCCGAGTTTTCCACCATTGTTAGCCCCTTGATTGACCTCACTAAGAAGAGCGCCCCAAACACTGTAAAGTGGTCAGATGAGTGTCAGGAAGCGTTTGACACGATAAAGCGGATACTTTGCCAAGCCCCTGCACTAGTTTCACCAGATTTCGACAGGGAATTCATCCTCCAGACAGACGCCTCGGATGTCGGTCTGGGGGCCGTCTTGTCCCAGGAGATCGATGGGGTAGAACACCCCGTGCTATACATTAGCAGGAAAATGGCTCAAAGGGAGCGCAACTACTCAGTTATTGAGAAGGAGTGCCTGGCCATTAAATGGGCCACAAACTCTCTTCGATATTATCTCCTGGGGCGGTCCTTCACTCTTGTCACAGATCACGCTCCTCTTAAGTGGCTAAACACGATGAGGGACACGAACGCCCGGATTACTCGGTGGAGTCTGGCGCTGCAACCCTTTAACTTCACTGTTAAACATCGTTCGGGTAAGGAGCATCAAAATGCTGATTTTTTTTCAAGGGAGGGGGGTCATTTAGGGGAGTTAGGGTTGGCCGAGTGTGCCTACGGCTCCACTCTGAGGGGGGGGGATGTGTGACAGGATTGAAAGGAGTCCCTGTTGTAATTCGCCCTCCCGACCACCGGCAGCGCTGTGTAGGGTTGACCGTGATTGGGTCAGGAGGCTGAACTCTGACCATACAGGAAGTTCCGGGTCAGGCGGCCATCTTGGCCCAAGGTGGGACCATGCGGCCGTCAGGTCCCATCATTGCAATCAGCTGTGCTGTTCTCATCGATTGGCTGATGTGAGGCAGCGTGCTGATTGCAGGGGTGGGACTTGGCAGTATTTAAGCAGTATGGTTTTGCCATTCGGCCCCCTGTCCTGAACTGAAAACACGTGCTGTGCTTTGTTGTTGTTTTGTTTTTTCAAACTGCTGTAATTCGCAGAAGCTTGAAACTTAAGGGACTTTGGTGGATTGCCGCAGTGGAGGAAACCCAGGACAAGCCAGTAATCCGTGGAAGGGGGCCAGGAGGCGGTGAGAGGAAACCCACTGCAGGAGCACAGAGAAACCCAGTGCTTCCTTTATTGTTGTGTGTAACGGGACGTTTTTGTTTATTCTTTTTATTTGAAACCTGAGTTTACCATCGCTGGTATTCCAGGTGGTTTTCTTGTTTATTTTCTGGAATACTGGACTGTTCTATTTTTGTTTGTTAAAATAAATCCTGCCTGTACCGTTGATGGTACAGGGCTCCAAGGACTAAACGACACTTCCGGCTCCTGTGTGCTGTCATTTCTGGTCCTTCCCTAAAGCTCCACCCACTACCCTCCCACAAGCACATGGTTGTACAGTGGGGAGTGTGGTGGTGTTTCAGTGTAGATGTCACTAGAGCACTGTGACAGAAATACAATGAGTTCTGGTGATAAATCTTCCTCCCGACCTGTGAGGGCGCTAAAGAACGGGAGGAGAAGTATCTGGAAGGGCTGGCCTGACAGTTTGTTTCCGGGACCGGGAAGTGGGTCAGCCTGGAAGGAAGCGAGACTCTGTTGTAAGACCGTATTGATTTGACAGGTAAACGAGGGGCAGCTGCAAGTAATAAGGCAGCTGCAACCGTTTACCTAGATATCATGCGGGATTACATATAGGGGCCAGGGTAACGCTGTTCTTTTCCTTCGTTTGGGTTAAGCCAAGGACCGAGAAGGACGTTAGTAGTAAAACTGTATTACTCTATAGAGAGTTGCGTGTGTGTGTGTTTGTGTTTGTTTATCACTGTACAATAACTGTCTGTGTTTTTGAAACCACCAGACAGCTAAAGCACATCCGGAGCTGTCGCCTTGGGCCAGCACAAGCCGGATCACCACTGCACGAACTGTCACGGAAATAAAAAGTATATTCACTCACCACCAGCACGACTGCACGCACCCGAGACGGGTGAACGTGTTTTTGGTTTCTTTTTCCAGGACTGTAAACCTGTGTTTTCATCCCCACGCTCTACACATCGTTGTGTATTGCCGGGGCTTATTATTTATGGTCACTAGACCAGGAATTAAAATAAAATAAAGTTTTTCCCACTGGATTATCGTTGTCTGCCTGTCACTCCTGCACCGCATCACCGCTACACCTGTTCCCCTTACTAACCACTTTGCCACAAGCACACACACAGGTTGTACAGTGAGAAGTGTGGTGGTTTCAGTGTAGATGTCACTAGAGCGCACACACGCTGGTTGTACAGTGAGGAGTGTGATGGTTTCAGTGTAGATGTCACTAGAGCGCACACACGCTGGTTGTACAGTGAGGAGTGTGGTGGTTTCAGTGTAGATGTCACTAGAGCGCACACACGCTGGTTGTACAGTGAGGAGTGTGGTGGTTTCATTCTAGATGTCACTAGAGCGCACACACGCTGGTTGTACAGTGAGGAGTGTGGTGGTTTCAGTGTAGATGTCACTAGAGCACACACATGCTGGTTGTACAGTGAGGAGTGTGGTGGTTTCAGTGTAGATGTCACTGGAGCGCACACACGCTGGTTGTACAGTGGGGAGTGTGGGGTGTTTCAGTGTAGATGTCACTAGAGCACACACACAGGTTGTACAGTGAGGAGTGTGGTGGTTTCAGTGTAGATGTCACTAGAGCGCACACGCGCTGGTTGTACAGTGAGGAGTGTGGTGGTGTTTCAGTGTAGATGTCACTAGAGCACACACACAGGTTGTACAGTGAGGAGTTTGGTGGTTTCAGTGTAGATGTCACTGGAGCGCACACACTCTGGTTGTACAGTGAGGAGTGTGGTGGTGTTTCAGTGTAGATGTCACTAGAGCGCACACATGCTGGTTGTACAGTGAGGAGTGTGGTGGTGTTTCAGTGTAGATGTCACTAGACTACACACACGCTGGTTGTATAGTGAGGAGTGTGGTGGTGTTTCAGTGTAGATGTCACTAGACTACACACACGCTGGTTGTATAGTGAGGAATGTGGTGGTGTTTCAGTGTAGATGTCACTAGACTACACACACGCTGGTTGTATAGTGAGGAGTGTGGTGGTGTTTCAGTGTAGATGTCACTAGACTACACACACGCTGGTTGTACAGTGAGGAGTGTGGTGGTGTTTCAGTGTAGATGTCACTAGACTACACACATGCTGGTTGTATAGTGAGGAGTGTGGTGGTTTCAGTGAGCACTTCAGCCATGGAGAGATTCCTGATCTCCGGAAACTAAGTCATTTTTTCTTGTTTAGTTTTTTTACAAAAAGATTGCATAGTGTTGTCGGAAGTGAAGCGTTGTTCTGTTACTCCAATGTGAAAGACAGAGAACAACAATGAGGACCTTGCTTGTACTGCCTGTGTTGCAGATCCTGAAAGATGTCCTTCTAATTATATATGAAATAGACACGTTTCGTGTACACAGTGTAGTAACATGAATGCGCAAACAGGAAGGGGAGGGGAACTATATCAGATATTATCAGATTACTTGGGATGACTTAACATTGTAGTGGAAATCTTTTTTTTTTTTGTAATCACTTCTTTCCCGTTTGTTTTGTGGTATGTGATGGCAGCTCTTTCACTGTCGCCTGTCACTGTTTCCAAGTGTTTGTCATTGCTTCCAAACTGTTTCTATGTGCTGTCTTGATGTGGACACGTTTTAAAACGACAGCATTTTGGTGAACAACACATTGTTTCTAAATCCCCTGTTACATTCACACAGGAATGCTCCAAGCCTCGTCCACACGTGTAGAACAGTGCATTTGTAAAATGTACCAGTGCTAATGTACATCCCAGTGCAGCACTGCAATCTTATTCTGCTGGGCAAGTGTTATTCTTACTAATGTGATTAAATATAGTCACATGTTTTGGCCATAACTGTATTGAATTTATTTTTTAAAACTTGTTATATATATATATATATATTAAAAGGGCATCCAATAGTCAGTGCTGTAAAAAAACTGAACTTAAGTTTGCTTTATTGTATTTTTTTCTTCTACGTCTGGGTTTTCTTTCTTCAGATTTTAGTAAAATGGTTTAATAAATTAATTTAACTAACTGTATTTATTAATACTCATTAACAGTGTTTTTGATGAAAAAGTCTTTGCCGCAGAATTTGACAAGTCTGGAATAAAACGCATTTTTCTCTCTGCGGAGTTTAGGAAATTATACTGCCATCTAGTGGCTGGAATTAAAACCGGGCTTTAATGTGTTGATATGATGCTGGATTCAAAATGTGCTTCTCTTTGGAAGCACCAAAATTACGTCACCACCTCCTTTCTCATCAATATTAATGAAACCTTGTACTGAATATTAATCAGGGGGATGAATAGGCGTGCATTAAAATTAACGTGACTATTTAGAATACGTATCTTAAGATAACTATGAACAATTTGAATGGATGTATTAGTAATTGTAATCACAGTCTGTTATATTATTGCAATAAGTGAATATTTTACTAGAAACTTTGAATAAAACTAATTGTAAACTAATAGCTGCTGCAGCAGGAGTGAATCTTGTGGAGACAGGTAAGATGGGGTAGCGCTGCACCCACACCAGAGATAAAGAAAGAAAATGACATGACATGCTGTGTTTCCATTATAACTGAAACAATGATGCAGGTTGTTTACAATGCTTCCCTGTGCTTTACCACACCTCTGTGCTTTACAATGCTCCCCTGTGCTTTACCACACCTCTCTGTGATTTACAGTGCCCCCCTGTGCTTTACCACACCTCTGTGTTTACAATGCTTCCCTGTGCTTTACCACACCTCTCTGTGCTTTACAGTGCTTCCCTGTGCTTTACCACACCTCTCTGTGTTTACAATGCTTCCCTGTGCTTTACCAGACCTCTCTGTGCTTTACAATGCTTCTGAGTTTGCTTATTTTAAAATGGTGCACGACCTGGATAGTTTTGAGAGAGGGGTGTGTGTCGTGAGTGAGGAGGGGCAGCTTGTTCTGCTCATATGAGAAACACTCTCTGAAAGACTGAGATCCCATTGAACTGGAACGTTTGAAACTGGAATGAGAGATGTTGGATCTGTTATGTTATTTTTCACCAGTGTATTTTGTTGTTTTCTTTTTTTAAAGTGGCCTTATTAGTTTTATATTGTATTCTAATTTATAAAGGGATTTAAAAGTCAAAGTCTCTCTCTCTCTCTCTCTCTCTCTCTCTCTCTCTCTCTCTCTCTCTCTCTCTCTCTCTCTCTCCCTCTCTCTCTCACACACCCATACAGCCCTCACTCACTTGCCCTCCCACCATGTTTAGTGTCTGGCAGACGAGGATAGAAGCGCTACTCTGCTCCCCGGTCCCCTTCTCTCCGATGCCTGCAGCTTGCAGGGAGATGCTGCTTTGAAGGGAGGAGAGGGAGAGACACGTTGAAAAGATAACCTGTGGCCACATGTTCACGGCAGCTCCAGAAAAGTAAAGTGGAACATATGTGGAGCAAAATAGGATCCACCATATCATTTGCTGATGGCTGGCCCATGTTCATCAACAAAGCACTGTGGGCTTTATACCACCATTTGACGCGTACCACTGAATAACATTACACTGTTGTAAAAAAAAAAAAAAGTATATGCATTTGCCTGTGTACGGACACGTTACTGATCCTTTCAAATCCCCTGCCATACACTATATCACAAAACAACAATACATAGCAGACACAAACACAGTGGTAATCCATGCAGGGGATACTGTGGGGAAAATAACTTCTATAGAGAAGCTGAGGTCTGTTCTATAGAGAAGTTGAGGTCTGTTCTATAGAGAAGCTGAGGTCTGTTCTATAGAGAAGCTGAGGTCTGTTCTATAGAGAAGCTGAGGTCTGTTCTATAGAGAAGCTGAGGTCTGTTCTATAGAGAAGCTGAGGTCTGTTCTATAGAGAAGCTGAGGTCTGTTCTATAGAGAAGTTGAGGTCTGTTCTATAGAGAAGCTGAGGTCTGTTCTATAGAGAAGCTGAGGTCTGTTCTATAGAGAAGCTGAGGTCTGTTCTATAGAGAAGCTGAGGTCTGTTCTATAGAGAAGCTGAGGTCTGTTCTATAGAGAAGCTGAGGTCTGTTCTATAGAGAAGCTGAGGTCTGTTCTATAGAGAAGCTGAGGTCTGTTCTATAGAGAAGCTGAGGTCTGTTCTATAGAGAAGTTGAGGTCTGTTCTATAGAGAAGCTGAGGTCTGTTCTATAGAGAAGCTGAGGTCTGTTCTATAGAGAAGCTGAGGTCTGTTCTATAGAGAAGCTGAGGTCTGTTCTATAGAGAAGCTGAGGTCTGTTCTATAGAGAAGCTGAGGTCTGTTCTATAGAGAAGCTGAGGTCTGTTCTATAGAGAAGTTGAGGTCTGTTCTATAGAGAAGCTGAGGTCTGTTCTATAGAGAAGCTGAGGTCTGTTCTATAGAGAAGCTGAGGTCTGTTCTATAGAGAAGCTGAGGTCTGTTCTATAGAGAAGCTGAGGTCTGTTCTATAGAGAAGCTGAGGTCTGTTCTATAGAGAAGCTGAGGTCTGTTCTATAGAGAAGCTGAGGTCTGTTCTATAGAGAAGCTGAGGTCTGTTCTATAGAGAAGCTGAGGTCTGTTCTATAGAGAAGCTGAGGTCTGTTCTATAGAGAAGTTGAGGGCTGTGAAGTCATTTCACAGCGTGGGAACTGTAGACTACGTGACAAACATCAGCAGAACAGTTAGATTTGCTGAGAATAAAAAAGTACAGGCAAGAAAGTGATATGATACAGAGTTGTTATTTGTGAATTCAAGTAAAAAACAAACAACAATCATCTATTTGTTCCACAGGAATTCTGAGTAAGAAAACAAAGTAACAATTAAGACTACAGGGGTTGGCAACAAATGTGTCCATGGCAAGAGTTGTCTATGTCTATGGCCGGTGTGTTTACTTTCACTTGTTCACACCAGTTGCTTGTTTAATAACTGTTTCGAGTGTACTTTTACCTGTTAGCACTAACTTTTTTTTTGACACTGGATTTTTAAGACCACGATATTCTCTGGTGTACTGCAGGCTAATCCTTATGCTCCCGTGTATTTTCTTTTGATGCAGCCATATGATCTTGACAAAAGATCATAGGCGGTGAGTTCACAATTTTTTTTTTTTACACACAGCAGAAAAAAGAACACAAGGTATATAAAATATTAATAACTAACAAAATAAAAGCAGAGGTAGAAAATGTTATCTAATTTAATTCCTTCCCTTTTTCACTGACAGAAATTGAAGCGATTATTATTATTATTATTATTATTATTATTATTATTATTATTATTATTTATTATTATTATTATTATTATTATTATTATTATTATTATTTATTATTATTATTATTATTATTATTATTATTATTATTATTATTATTATTATTATTATTTATTATTATTATTATTATTATTATTATTATTATTATTATTATTTATTATTATTATTATTTATTTCTTAGCAGATGCCCTTATCCAGGGCGACTTACAATCGTAAGCAAATACATTTCAAGTGTTACAATACAAGTAATACAATTAGAGCAAGAAATACAATAACTTTTGTTCAAGCAAAGTACAAGTGTGACAAACCACAATTCAATAATACAGCAGATAATAGTGATAGTTACATCAGGATATGATTAAATAGTGATAGTTACATCAGGGTATGATTAAATACAAAATACTACAGGTTAAACACTTGGCAGATTACAGTATTCTGAAGTACAGGATTAAATGCAGTAAAATAGGGGCAGATAAGAGCAAAATAAAGCACATTTAAATGAAGGGTGATAGTGTCCCAGGATACAAACAGAGGAGTTCTACAGGTGCTGTTTGAAGAGGTGAGTCTTAAGGAGGCATCGGAATGTGGTCAGGGACTGGGCAGTCCTGACATCTGTAGGAAGGTCATTCCACCACTGCGGAGCAAGGGTGGAGAAGGAGCGGGCTCTGGAGGCAGGAGAGCGTAGCGGAGGTAGAGCCAGTCTTCTAGTGCAGGCGGAGCGGAGAGGTCGAGTGGGGGTGTAGGGAGAGATGAGGGTCTGGAGGTAGCTGGGTGCAGTCTGGTCAAGGCATCTGTAGGCTAGTACAAGAGTCTTGAACTGGATGCGAGCGGTGATCGGGAGCCAGTGGAGTGAGCGGAGTAGTGGAGTAGCGTGGGCGAAGCGAGGCAGAGAGAACACCAGGCGGGCAGCAGAGTTCTGGATGAGCTGGAGCGGATGGGTGGCGGACGCAGGGAGGCCAGCCAGGAGGAAGTTGCAGTAGTCTAGTCGGGAGAGTACCAGGGCCTGGACCAGGAGCTGGGTAGCATAGTTGGTGAGGAAGGGTCAGATTCTTCGGATGTTGCTCAGGAAGAATCGTCAAGTGCGTGCCAGAGTGGAGATGTGCTGAGAATAAGAGAGGCAGGGGTCCAGGGTGACTCCAAGGTTCTTAGCGGAGGAAGAGGGAGAGAGTGTGGTAGATTCCAGAGGAACAGAGATAGAGAGATCAGAGGAGGGGGAGGAGGAGGGAAAGAAAAGGAGGTCAGATTTAGAGAGGTTGAGTTTGAGGTGATGCGAGTGCATCCAGGAGGAAATAGCAGACAGACAGGTAGAGATACGGGAGGAGATGGTGGAGTCAGAGGTGGGGAAGGAGAGGAAAATCTGAGCATCATCAGCATAGAAATGGTATGAGAAACCATAGGATGTGATGAGGGGGGCCAGGGAGTGGGTGTAGAGAGAGAACAGGAGAGGACCCAAGACTGACCCTTGGGGGACTCCAGTTAAGAGAGGGTGAGGTGTGGAGGTTTGCTCCACGCCAGGTTACCTGGTAAGTGCGGTTGGAGAGGTAGGAGGAGAACCAGGCCAGAGCAGTGCCAGAGATCCCCAGGTCAGCAAGAGATGATAGTAGAATAGAGTGATCAACAGTGTCAAAGGCAGCAGAGAGGTCGAGGAGAATTAGGACAGAGGAGAGAGAGGCAGCTCGGGCACACTTAAGTGAGTTGGTGACAGACAGGAGGGCGGTTTCAGTGGAGTGAGCAGAGCGGAAGCCAGATTGGAGAGGGTCAAGCAGAGATGTTCAGATGTCCTCTACTACAGTGGTTCTCAACCAGCTTGGGGAAAGGTTGAAATTCCAGAAATAGCTCCCCAGCATAAAACTACTGTAGGGTAAAAGGGGACCCTTACAACTACCAATAGCAGCTACAATAATTTTGGGGACTTGTTTTTTAAGGGGAGGAAAAAGCCTTGCAACGCTAACATCTCTCAATATTAGACTAAATAGAGACAAAGTGGACCCCATTCCAAGTGCTAGAAATAACTCCCCAGAATGAACCTATTGTAGTTGAAAAGGGGATCCTTAGTGGTACTATTATTTTTACTAATTCTGTTCAGTTTTTCAAATGGTAGAAAATATGTATAAATTATTATTATTGAATTATAATGATAAATATCATTTAAATAGTGTATTACAATATTTTCAATTATAACACAAGTTGCTGAAAGCCCAAGACTAAGTATTTTTCTGTTTTAGACGTCTTTGTAAATTTCTTCACCGTTCCAGCGTTCCATCACAACTGTCGTGCTTTTTTTCCCCCATACGCATAAGTTTGAGCAGATAAAAAAAAACATTAATGGAAACATAGCTAATGAAACAAAATACGATGCCTCACAAATGGACCAACAGTTATCTCTTAACAAACATATGTCTCATCTTAAGGTTAGTTCCTCTAAAGTTATCTAAAACAATTCCTGATGAACTTGGCCTTACATAAACAGCAGACGGGGACGTTAAGTCTTAACATTGTGATTGAAAATATCCTGTTGTTTACTCTGCACCGTAGCAGAAGTTCAAAGACATATAAAGACTCTTGTGATAATAGCCAGAATGAAAGTGCAAAAGGCCAGATGTAGTTCCCCATTTAATCCCAACCCAGGATTTAGCAATCGCTTTTACATCTAGATCTTGTTCTGTCCCTGTCAGAATCAGTCAGAGTGAAAGTGCAAAAGGGCAGTTTCCTTGTGAGTCCCACATGTCACCTGAGCTGCAAGCAAAGTGCATACCAATAAAAGGAGAGACAGAGCAAGCTGAGAATCACCTGGGGAAAGTCGAGCTCTTGCTGCAAGTAAAGAAAACCCAAAGTTAAGAAAGAGAGGGAAACTTTCAGGGGAAAAAATCTGCTGAAATCAAGGTTTGGAATATTTTGTTTAGTATTTAATATTTGTCTATGGTTAAATTCTTGTTGGAGAAAAAATAACTTTTCTTTCTTTCTGTGAGTTAACCTTGTCCTTTACATACAATAAAAATGTTTACCCCCCCCCCCCCCCCCTTATACAGACGACTCTTTGAAGACGATTGCTTGTAACTGGCTAGTTACAGATGTTTAGTAATGTGTTTTAATACTTGGGATGGGATTAAATCAAAATGTTGACCTACCTGCTAATTGCAAATTACAAACCTGTACTTATTGGTAGTTTCTTTTCTTGTGAGAAGCTTATTCTACTTGTAACAAACACCTGCTGTACACTGGGTTGTAATTTGTAATTAAAAGTTTTAATTTAATCCCAGCCTTCAATTTGTTAATTAGTTAATAGGTGACCCTTGAAATAAAGTGTGATTTTATATTGACTCTCAATGTAGCAGGGTGGGTGTGAATATTTGAAAAGGGATGATTCAGCCAGCTGCTTGGGTATAGAAAGCAGGACAGATGAGAAACCCTGATATATTATACAGGCTGTATTCTTTACACACGACTGTAATGACTTCCATAACCTACAGAATGGCTTTTTACTTTCAGCATTTCAGCCCTGCAGAGCCTGAATCATGGGTGGCAGTGTGTCAATTGAGAATCATACTCCCTACTACTGGTCCTACTGCTATTCCTATAAGGGCACCTCCCCCGACTTAAAGGTAAATCATGCATAATTACAGAAATGATAAGAGAAGGAGGGAGGGGGTGCAAATACTAAAATACATCCTTCCTTGCTCTCTCATTATTTCTCTTTCTGTCAGTCTGTCTCTCACACTGTCTGTCAGCTCTCTTTATCTGGGTTCTCTCTCTCTCACTCTCTCTCTCTCTATCTCTCCCTCTCTCGCTTGGTTTCTATTTTTCTGTCTCCCTACTGCATCTCACTCTCTCTGTCTCTCAGTCTCACTTTCTGTAATAGGATATATTAGCTTGTACAGTGCCCAGGGAAAATAAAATTATCACTTGTGACAATAATATACAGTATAAAGTAAAAGTATCACTTGTGACATGACATATTATAATAATAAAAAAAAACAACTAAGTTATAAGTGAGTGTAAGAGCTGACAAAGCTGAAAAAGCTGAAAATGACGGGAAATTGTCAGGTAAGATTGCCACTGCACTCTTACTTCACCCATGTTCTGACCAGTTTTCCAGCACACACTGCTGAACTGGTACAGTAGCTGGGTTCACTTCAGACAACACATGTAGTCACCAGCACTGGGCAGGTCAGTGAGTTGTTGAGAATTCACAAGTTCTCTGAAGCAGCCTAATATATATGCATAAGAACAGTGGTCCTCAATCCTGGTCCTGGGGACTCCTGTGTCTGCTGTTGCTTTGTTTCCAACTCAATTAAACTAACAATTTCCCAAATCAAAGATGTTTAATGATTTGAAAAAAGTTGGAGATTTCAAGTTGTGTATGAAATTGTATAAAGGACAACTTCTTATAAACTGAAGAATAGTTTAAAAATCTGATTAACCAAATGATTAGGTCAATTGAGTGTTCCTTTAAGTAACAGAGCTGGACCAGGGTTGTGAACCACTGCATTAAAAATTAAATAAAGGCATTGTCCTTTTTCATGTTGTCATAGATTTATATTGAATTGCAAAGGCTAATCAGAACAATTAGAATATGATGACATCTGGAGGGAGACAATGTATTTCTTCTGTACTTCTCTTTTTCAAGTATACAAACATTTCTAATCATAACCTTTGTTTTCAACCATTTCAGCTTTTTTATTTTATTTTGTTGACAAAATCCCGCCCCATTTGTTTGATATGCTGTAAAATAAATGTGATGAATGTGTGGCAGAGTAAAAAGAACATTGAGAGGAGATATAATTTTAACTGAAAGGAGATACAATACTGTCAATCGCAGGTTTGTTTTCTTGTTTTTTTTCTGAAAGGAGATACAATACTGTCAATCGCAGGTTTGTTTTCTTGTTTTTTTCTGAAAGGAGATACAATACTGTCAATCACAGGTTTGTTTTCTTGTTTTTTTCTGAAAGGAGATACAATACTGTCAATCGCAGGTTTGTTTTCTTGTTTTTTTCTGAAAGGAGATACAATACTGTCAATCACAGGTTTGTTTTCTTGGTTTTCAACTGAAAGGAGATACAATACTGTCAATCACAGGTTTGTTTTCTTGGTTTTTAACTGAGAGGAGATACAATACTGTCAATCGCAGGTTTGTTTTCTTGTTTTTTTCTGAAAGGAGATACAATACTGTCAATCGCAGGTTTGCTTTCTTGTTGTTTTCTGAAAGGAGATACAATACTGTCAATCACAGGTTTGTTTTCTTGGTTTTCAACTGAAAGGAGATACAATACTGTCAATCGCAGGTTTGTTCTTGTTTTTTTTCTGAAAGGAGATACAATTCTGTCAATCGCAGGTTTGTTTTCTTGGTTTTCAACTGAAAGGAGATACAATACTGTCAATCACAGGTTTGTTTTCTTGGTTTTTAACTGAGAGGAGATACAATACTGTTAATTGCAGGTTTGTTTTCTTGTTGTTTTCTGAAAGGAGATACAATTCTGTCAATCGCAGGTTTGTTTTCTTGTTGTTTTCTGAAAGGAGATACAATACTGTCAATCGCAGGTTTGTTTTCTTTTTGTTTTCTGAAAGGAGATACAATACTGTCAATCGCAGGTTTGTTTTCTTGTTGTTTTCTGAAAGGAGATACAATACTGTCAATCGCAGGTTTGTTTTCTTGGTTTTTTTCTGAAAGGAGATACAATACTGTCAATCGCAGGTTTGTTTTCTTGGTTTTCAACTGAAAGGAGATACAATACTGTCAATCGCAGGTTTGTTTTTGTTGTTTTCTGAAAGGATATACAATACTGTCAGTCGCAGGTTTGTTCTCTTGATTTTTAACTGAAGAGATGATTAATGTTTAGTTTTTAGTTTGGTTTAGGAATAAGGAAGACACGTTAATTGTTCTACTTAGCTATTATAATTCACATATAAATCTATAACAACATGAAAAAGGCTGTGGTTTTAGACACAAACGAAAGTGACTTGGTTCACACTCCTGGTTCTGGGGACCCCTTGTGTCTGCTGGTTTCTGTTCCAACTGAGCCCTCAGGTACTTAAATGAACACTCAATTGAACTAACAATTTGGTTAATCTAATTTTGTAACTATTCTTCATTTTATATGAAGCTGGAGATTTCAAGTTCTATACAATGTCATACATACTGTAACTTGAAAATCATTCAACAGCTTTGATTAGGCAAATTGTTAGTTTGCTTGAGTGTTCAATAAAGAAATATAGTTGGAAACAAAGCAACATCAGACACAGGGGGTCCCCAGGACCAGGATTGAGAACCACTGTTCTAAGGCATCTATATTAGGCTGTTTGATAGAACCTTTGAATCTTCAGCAACTCACTGACCTGCCCAGTAGTGGTGATTACATGTGTTGTCTGAAGTGAACCCAGCTACTGTACCAGTTCAGCAGTGTATTCTGGAAAGCTGGTCAGAACATGGGTGAAGTAAGAGTGCAGTGGCGTTCTTACCTGACAATTTCCCGTCTTTTTCAGCTTTGTCAGCTCTTACTGTCAATTAAAAATTATTTTTTTTATTTTTCATTTCCATTGTTTTTTCATTGGAATGCTGATTTAAAATATATATTTTTAATAAAACAAAGTATATCATTTTTTACATTGTAGTCCTCTCTGTGTAACTTTTAGCTTTGCTATTTTTAGCGAACAATTTCTACGTATCTGCAACATCCTCTATTTTTACAGCAAACTTTCCTAGTATTATTACATTTTAAATACATTATACACTTGTACATAGACTTCTCGTTAACAGACAGTGTATTTAAAATAATTGTTTACTTATGTGGAGTCTGTATATATGCAATGATGTGGAATAATAATATTTTAAATTCAAACTTTTTTCTAAGGTGCCCAAAATCAAATCAATGTGAAAAATACTAAATAACTTGCACACTTATTGTGAAGTGACACATGGCGAATCTGCTTCGAAAGAATAGTACTGTAATAAACATTTACACTACCTTGAAAAACTCTTCACACCCTTGAACATTTTTCACATTCTGCTGCCTAAAAAATACAATTCAAAATGCATTAAAGTAGGAGTTTATTTCACTGATCTACACAACATCATCTACACTTCCAACGTGAAAGAACAAATATAGAAATATTCAAAACATAATTAAAAATAAAAAACAAAAAGTCTTGATTGCATAAGTCTCACACCCTTTGTCATAGCAAACCCACATTAGCTCAGGTACAACAAATTGCCTCAACAAGGCACATAATAAGTTAAATAGAGCCCACCACTGTCCAATCACAGTAGTTCAAACAGAATCAAGCTGCTTCTGTTGTATGAAGTGAATGTGAAGCAAATGGCAAAACATGCCAAACAAGGAGCTGCCAAAAGAACTCCGGGATAAAGTTATTGAAAGGTACAGATTGGGGGAAGGCTATAAGAAACTTTCAATGTCTTTGAATATCCCTTGGGGCACTGTCAGGTCCATCATTGTAAAGTGGAAACAGTTTGGCACCACCAAGACACTGCCTCGATCAGACCGTCCCTCCAAAGTCAGTAGCCGTGGCTTAAGGAAACTGCTGAGGGAGGTCACTGTGAGGGCTAGGATTACTTAAAAAAAGCTACAGAGGTCTCTGGCTGAGATTGGGGAAAATGTTGACCTTTCAACAGGACAAAGATCCTAAGCATAAAGCAAAAGAAACAATGGAGTGGCTCAGCAAGATGAACGTGAACGCCCTTGAGTGGCCTAGTCAAAGCCCAGACCTCAATCCTATAGAAAATCTGTGGCAAGACTTGAAGACTATAGTCCACAGACAATCCCCAGCCAACTTGAAAGAGCTTGAGCTATTCTACCAAGAAGAATGGGCAAAAACTGCATTATCCCGCTGTGCTAAGTTGGTAGTCACTTATCCAAAACGACTCATGGTTGTTATTGCTGTAAAAGGGGCTTGCACCAAGTATTGACTCAAGGGGTGTGAAGACTTATGCAATCAAGACTTTTTGTTTTTTTTATTTTTTTATTATTTTTTAATATATACAGGTGCAATCTGAACAGTTGGGTCTTCAGGAGACAAGATTGAGAGGTAAAATTGTTCACCACACGGTCAACATATCATTAAGATTGGTTTGTTTTTTGTTCCTTTGTGTCTTTAGGGAAGTGGCACGCTCTCTCCCTCTGACAGACGCCATCAGCACAAGCAAGAAGCCTTTCACAGTTACATCTACGTCAAGTATGGGTGCCATGATGGACGAACCTGTTACGTGTCTAAAGATATAGTATATGAATACTACGCTGCTAGGAACCCAACCTTCAAGATCCGAGAGAGCTCTGACCGCTCGTGCATTCTACTGGAATGTACCACAGAAAGTTATGTACCCAGCTGTCCAAATTACGGTAAGCGATCTGAACTTCTTACTGTACTTCCTTTATAGATCATTTTGAAATACCACACACTGAAAAAGGTCTGTTTCATTAACCAAGCAAGTTTTCTTGCATGTTACTGTTTCTCTCTCTTACTCTTGTGTCTGTGGCTTGTTTGTCTGCGCATATGGAGGAGCAAGACATTCTTGACTTGTAGGATTTTTAGGAGAGCCAGAGTTGGGTGTAACGAATTACTTAAGTAACCCACTTCTGTAATAAAGGTACTTGTTCTACTAAGGTCATAATATAACACGTTAGTTTTAATGGGAGTAATAACATTACAGTTACTTGTAACAGGGTCAAACTTTATTTATTATTTATTATTTGATTGTGCACATTTGATTGTCACACTTTGCTCTTTCTCCCTTGTTATAAGTTCACTGGGCACCTACAAGGGCTTAGAAGTGAGTGCTTGGGAAACGTTAGTTAAACATATGACAAACTGAACAGATTGTTGTACGCAAAGGACCGGGTCAGGCAGCATCCTCCAGCTACTGTGCGGCATAGGCTGAGTAAGGGCCAGACAAGATGACAAACATAGAACACTGATCTCTCACGTCTCACGATTCATGCTGGGTGAGGCAGCATCCTCTGACTGCTGGGCAGCAAAGACAAACAAAGACAAAAGGGACAGATCCTTCACTACTCAGTGCGGCATCCTCAGGCATCATTGGCTTTAGAGTTAGGCAAAAGTGTCTCGGGTCCATATAGGAGAGGCGAAGGAAGAGAACCCCCCCTTCGCGTGGGGCCTGGCTCGGCAGGTAGGGGACTTGGCCAGCCTCAGAGGGGGCAAGAAAGGTACTCGGACTTGGAAGATAAACTAGGGAGAGAGATAGCAGGTTGTGACCTCCATGAGGCTAGCACAAATGTACCGATATGGCCGGGGGCCCCTGAGATTTTCGAATTCGTCAATCCTCCATTTTAACTGAGCTCAATCTCTTACTCTTCTACAGGAAGACAAGAGGAGCTCAGACAGCAGCAGCAACAGGAGGAGCAGCAGAGGAGGGAGGAGCAGCGGAGGAGGGAGGAGCAGCGGAGGAGGGAGGAGCAGCAGAGGAGGGAGGAGCAGCGGAGGAGGGAGGAGCAGGAGGAGAGGAGACGGCTGGAGCGTCTGGAGAGGGAGAGGAGGATTGAGGAGGAGGTCGAGAGAGAGAACGAGGCCAGCGAGAGCCGGCTGGCACGTGTCTCGGAGAAGCTGAAACAAAAGCTGGACTTCAGGGGGCAGGAGAGACATGTCCAGCGCTCCCACATTCTACAGCAGCTGGTGGAAGACGATGCAGCCGCAATCCAGGTTGACGAGGTTCGTGACACACGTGAACAGTATTATTATTATTAGCAGTAGTGCTAGTAGTAGTAGTAGTTCTTTTTTGTCATTTGGCAGACACCTTTATGCAAGTTGTCTGACAAGGGATTTGTAACACTACAAAATGTACAAGGAGAATATTTTAATTCACAATATATTAAACAGCATATACCATAACAAGTCAGTAGTTACACAGTTGCATATCAGTGTACGAGTACAATGAATGAAATGCAATAGAAGAAACTGCCACAGGTTAATTATTATTATTATTATTATTATTATTATTATTATTATTATTATTATTATTATTATTAATTGGCTAATACAACTTCCAAGGGTTACAATTTTCTAAATACAAGGAATTATATTGTCTATGCAACAAGAACATTGTAAATCACAGAATGTAATAAATTAATAAGTATATGTAATGTCATGTAGTAATATATTGTATTGCCACATAGTAATATAAAGTAATTTTACATGGTAATATAAGTGCACAAGATTACACAGTGCAGGATACAATGTAAAAGAACAAATTAATTGAAAAAAGGTTATTTGTTATTTGAGTTATATTCTGTTTTGTTTTGTTGTACAGCTTGAATACATTGAGAAGAAGTTAAACAAGCTTTTGGGAAGATATGCCATTAAGGAAGATCAGAGTCTGCAGTCTTCCCATATTGAAGATCGCATGAAAACTCTACAGAATGAGCTGACAGCCCAGTACTGCAGAGAGCACCAGTTACCTGTTTGGTCTCAGTTTGCCTTTGACAGCGCCATCCGTTACGAGCACCTTTCTTTGACAGAGAAATTCTGCGTTCTGGAAGCAGTTATCCAGCTGATCCTGGGAGAGGATTCAGACGTCCTCACTGAAACCGAACTGCAGGACCATGCCGAATGTGACAGCTTTCTCTTTGGTGTGCTAGTCCAGGTTTACCAACAAAATGCCACCTTAGCTGGAAACCTGGTGCTAAGTATCCTGGAGATGTTTTTGGAGTTGTCTGAGGAAAGCAAAGAACTCCTCAGTCAAATCCTGTTCAGCAAAGTCTGGACTCCGATGGAAACGGTCACCTTTGCCCGCCTCACAGTTGGTGCCCCTCAAGATCAGGTGGCTTCTGTCCTCCGCAAAACGCAGACATATAGACTGGATCTGCTGACTGTCCTCTCTGCCCTGAAAGATGAGGACCCGGTTAAGTTCCTGCAGACATACAGTGAAGAAGAAGAGGACAAAGACCTCTCCTCCATTCTGGAGGAGATGCGGGCCAGCAACTACCCGGAACCGCTGCTATCAATCATTGAAGTAGTGCTGGGCAACGTGATGGAGGAACTCCCCAAATACACTCATTTTGACCTGGATGACAAGATGAAAAGTGACGGCATTGCAATGGTGAAATCACTGGACTTCACCAATCCTGATCCTAAAACCTTAACCCAAGTCTTGATCGGGCTGTCCATCGCAGTACAAGACACCTCCACCATTTACAAAGACGATAAAAAAATTGAAGGCTATTTCCCACGAGTCACTCAGCTGGCATCTTTACTGATGCTGCTCCTTTCGAAGAGAATGTCAGACAATGGGTGCCTTCTTGAAATTGGGACCGGGGAAGGGAAGTCCTGTATCTTAGCTATGTTTGCTACCATTCAGGCCATCCGAGGCATAAAGGTGGATGTGGTGACCAGCTCCCCAGTGCTTGCCCGGCGGGACCAAGAAGAGTGGCAGAAGCTGTACAAAATGTTTGATATATCGTCTTCGGTGGTACCGCCAGTAGGAATAAACAGCTATGACAATTCCAGACAGCGAGAGGCGTCAATAACAGAAGCCTATGCCAAGCAGATTGTGTACGGGACAGTGGGGAATTTTGCAGCTGACACCTTGAAGCAGGAGTTTGAAAAGACCCAAACGCGGGGGGAGAGGGGGTTTGACTTGGTCATTGTGGACGAGGTGGACTATATGACTTTAGACAACGGCGTCCAGGTGACATTTCTATCACATGAAGCCAGTGGTCTGCGACACGCTGAACAGGTGCTGGCTTGGATCTGGCAGATGATCTGCACCTGCCAGCCCATAATACTGGCTGAGACCGGGGAGGTCCAGTGGGCCACCAAGATTCAGCATTTCCACAGAGCCGCCTCCACAGCCGTGATGGGCTCATCCACATCAGAGCACTTCTCTCCACTCAATATTCTGGAGCCCGGACTGCAATTGGGCTTTTTCACCCAGGAGGATATAGACAAGGTGCAGGCAGCAGAGATGGAGGGACAGAAGGAGAACGCCCCAGTGGAATCAAAAGATCCCAACTTTCAAGTTCTCCAGATCATTATGGGCAAAATCGGAGTCACCCAACAACATGACCTGCTTAGGGTGTTCGAGGAGGTACTGGAGAAAGCTGTCTCCTTCGAGTGCTACACAACTGTAGAGGGGAGAGTAGTTCCATTTGGAGGACAAAACCCAGACTGTGATGAGAAGATCAGAATGCTCCTTTTAGAGGGTGGACATGCATGTGAAATAGTTTCCCAGGAACAGATAATCAAAGCAACGGTTGAAGAATTAAGGTCCAGGATTAAATACTCGGATACCTATGTATCACCATCACAAAGTTCAGAGTCAGACTCTTTCATCCTTATTCCATTTTTCCTGAGGGATTATATGGAGAACCGTTTGCCTGTTTTCGTGGAGAATGGTCTTAGGGCCATCTCAATGACACAGGATCGGGAGTACATGATCGATTTTGGATCTGAAGAGGCAAAGTCAGCCCTAGAGACTGAGAAGCATCGCTACCACGTCATCATCCCAGTGGACTTCAAGGCCAGTGGAGTGCTGGAGAAGAACAAGCGCTGGGGGGATGGGCTGCAGCAGTTTCTGGAGATGAAGCACCAGCTGGCCATCACGTCCCTGTCCAATGTCACAAACTACTTGTCCAACTTCCATTACTTTCAGAGGTACCTCAAGGGCACGGGCATATTTGGGGTCTCGGGGACGTTAGGGAGCAAAGCAGACAAGCAGTTTCTATGCAAACAGTATAAAACTGAGAGCTATGTGGTGCCAGCCCATCGCCACAAGAAGGTGGTGGAGTTACCAGCACTTCAAGTGAAGGGAGGGAAAGGCCGGTGGATGGAGACCATATGTGAGTGCGTCCAGATGATTACCAGGAGAGGGCAAGTGGCTTTGGTGATCTGCGAAGATGTTAAAACGTCAGAAGAGCTTCGCCAGATAATGACCACTTCAGCTCCTTTGCATCGAATAACGATGTACACCATCAGCGAGAAACACAACATCGAGAAGATGGAGTTCTCTGCCGGGTGTGTGATCATTGCCACCAACCTGGGAGGCAGAGGGACAGACATCAAAGTGGATAAAGGGGTCAATGCGAGTGGAGGGCTGTGTGTCATCCTCACACACTTCCCCAGCAGCCGACGTGTGGAGAAGCAAGTGTTCGGCCGCACTGCCCGCAAAGGCAACCCAGGGATGGTGCAGATGGTCCTCAACCATGACAGCCTGGCTGCAGCCTACCAGGGCCAGCCCCTCGAGATCATGAGGCAGCTGAGGGAGGAGTATGAGGTCGATCGCATCACTGATATGGAAACAGACGAGCTGCTGGAAATCCAAACTAGGGAGGAGCTGTTCGCCTGCTTCTGTGCCCACCTGAGTTCCTTCGAACAGAGGTACACTGAAGAGGAAAAACTTCATCTTGTTGAAAAGAAAGAGATACCATCATTCTATACAATGGACCAGAAATTGGATTACCATCCTGCCCTCAATGCCCTGAAGGAAGCTTGGGCTTTGTGGCTTACCTTGCATGAGAAGCAGATCGACAAGCACATGGATGTCGGTCAGCTGAAGTCAGAGCTGTCTCTCATGCTGCAGCACACAGCGAATGAGCTTCTACAGGGAATAAGTAGCAATTTCTATGACCACATCAAGCAAGCTGTGACAAGGATGGACCTGCATGCTAGAAACAAGAAACTGGACTATGGTGCCTTTGACTACTGGCAGCGTGTGATTGATACGGACAAAGTCTTCCAAGCGGTTTCAAAGTACAACCAGGCCTACATCACCATCAACATGGAGGGGGACAGCTACAAGAAGAAGGCCATAGACCTCCTGAGAGATGCGGAGAGCGCCATTCAGGTCCACGTCTCCGAGACCACCAACACCATGGCCGCCTGCCGCTTGTCTTGCTTAGCCCCGTTCACTCCCCACCACACCGACGGCACCAACTTCCAAGTGCAGATGGAAACGAGGCTGAGCGTGTACAGCTCCTGGAAAGTGAACATCAGCAAGGCCATAGAGAAGCTGGAGGAATTGGAGAAGAAGAGAGATGAGGCGCAAACCGAAGTATCAGCCGTTTACATGCTTCTAGACGAGAAAGATTACATCATTACAACGGAGCTCATGGCGCTTTACGAGTATGGCCTGGGCATCGTCTTCGAGGTAAAGAAAAAGCCCAAGTTCTGCATCGACGGACTGATCTGCGCCATACTCGGGGCCTGCCAGGTCTTTCTCGGGGCTCTGGTCTGCGCCTTGTCATTCGGAACCGCCAGCCAGGTCGGCCTGGGGCTGATATCAGAAGGCATCTCAGACATGATTGAAGGCATAAAAGGCATGATCACTGGTTCCTTCGACTGGGCAGAATGGGCCATCTCCAAATCCATCAGTATTGGCATGTCACTAGTTACAGCCGGGTTCAGTCTGGCCAGGAAAGCAGTAACATCTGTGTATAAAGCCACCAAAGGTCTCCTGACCGGCACCAAAACGTTTGCCTCCATCACTGATGACATCGTCCGCTCGGGGAAAAGCATGCTGACATCTGTCAAGGGTACTGCGAAGGCGACCGTCTCATCCCTCTCGAAAGACACAATGAAGAAATCTCTGCACAACCTAGCGTCCAGCAAAACAATGACCAGCAGTTTCAAGGAAGCGGGGAAATATGCGATGCAGGAACTTGGGATGGAAACCTTTAACGCCAGCTTGAATTATACCATCAACAAAGGGTTGCAAGCAGTCTTCAAGGATATCCTGAGCAAAGCCTTCACCGATATAATAACCAAAGCAATAGAAGATAATACAGCTCTGGATCAGTGCCTGACCCAGGTGATAGTTTTATATGGGGTTCCAAAAGAAGCTCTGCAGAAAGACCCCAACAGTTCCATGTTCAAGCTCCGTGAAGACATAAGAAAGAAACTGAGGAACATCCTGCTTAAAGTCTGCAATGATAACTTATCGGATCTAATGGATGATCATGCAGTGCTCAACGAGGTCATAAATAGAGTTTCGGAAGTGCATGAAAAAGCCACAGAGCTCATTCAGAAAGCCAGAGTCCCAGGGGCTGTCCAAACAGTCATCAAAATAAGTGTGATAATCACAGAGAAAACCTCGCAATTCGTCCAGATGGTCCAATCCTTTCCCACTGAATCGATTATTCACAACACCTTTGTTCCCAAGTTCAACAAAAGCATAGAGGAACAATTCGCTGAAGAAAACTGGGCAGAGTACGAGAAGGACGGGAGATGCGGATTCCCAGTTGTAGCGGAACTCAAGACGGAGTTTAAGCATATGATCTCGGACAACTTGTTAAGCACGTTCTTAGATGCCTTCACTGGCCACCTGACCTCCATGACTAGCACTTTCCGTAAAAAACTGAACAAGGCTGCAGGGGGCGCTGTGGGCAACCTCCTGGGCCGGTTCCAAACTCAACGCTTCTTTTCCGACCAAAAGCATATTCAGGACATGAAGAGAAGCTTCCAGGGTCCTGAGAGAGCACTCGCAGAGGCAGAGGCACGGGAGATGGCAAGGTACGTGGAGAAAATCAGTGAGGTCAGCCGTCCAGCGAACATTGTGGACCTGCTGGCTCTGACCAGGAGCGATCTGATGGAGGGCAAAGGAATTCAGCTCACAATAGTGGACGAACGAGGGAAGCGGATTTCCGACATGAAGTTCGCTGGAAAAAACAGTGCGGCAGGAGACATCATATTGAGGCTGACAAAAGACCAAGAGCTACATGAAAGGTATTGGGGCTAAAGTCTAAAGTTTCGCATAATGTCAAATTAGGGAAGCAAAATTTATCTGAAAGATCACGTATTACACCTAGCATACTTAACACTACATATAAATAGAGATTTAGAAGTAATTACGTATGAATAAAAACAAAGCAAACTTAAAACAATAAAATGTACGTTATTAATAAAATATAAGTGTTAAGCTTAGCATAACAGTTCATTTAAATTAACTGTCCTATAGAAGACAAGACAAACAAATATAGTAAAACAGCTTAAGGAAATATTAAACCTAACTGTGGAGAAAAAGTTACATCTAAAAACAAAATAACATTTACGAAATGCATGCAACTTTGAATATCATTCACATAACACAATATGATGAAATAGCACAAAACCAAACTTTAAGTAAAAAGTTTTCATAATCGGAATGACATTCATAAATGCATATGTCATAAACAGAGTCAAATCAATTCAATTTATCTACTACTTTAAAAATAACGAGTCTGCGTTAAACTTCAACATGATGTTCTGTGTGTCTCCCTAACTACCTGGAAGCAGGCTGCCGATTACGTCACAGTCTGCGGTAGTTAAATCTTGCGCCTTCGCGTTTAAATATACAGAGGTTAGAACGATGTTTTATAGTGCTATGTGCTCTGTAGTTCTAAGTTACTGACTGACTGTTTTGTAAAGTTAAAGATGTGACTCCGGAGATAGAGAGTTTTACTCAGAATTTTAGAGAGAACTTTCATCTAATGTGTAAAGTGCAGACGTACAGAGTTTATATTACCTGCTTCCGTAGATGTTTTGAATATGTAAAAAGCTTTACAGAAAGAGAAGTATTCAACTTATCAGTAAGAACACTTTTTAAGGTAAGAAATAGAATAGGTCTATGAATAGGTTAGTTTTTTTTAAAGAAAATAGGAGACTAAACTAGGCATGATTCAGGTAAAGAAAAGTTATTAACATTACCTAAACTAGGATGCTAAAATGATTATATGTATAATACATGCTCATTACTACAAGTATATTAAATGTTCATTAATAGCTATATGAAAAGGTTAATTGTATCTCTAAAATCCAGTATTTATGTTCTCCAAGGCACAAGGAATCGTGACAGCTCCTTATGAACAGCAGTTCCTCAATTGTGTCTCTGCCTATCTCAAACTGCGTGTGTGTTAAACTCTTCTGGCTTTTGTTGATAAGTAATGTCCATTTGTATTTTGTAATATTGAGTTTGTGGCTTGTGTACTTCTCTTTTTTAAGTCGTTAGTTACTGGCGATTTCTTAAGTGATGTCCAGCTGTTTCCTTTCTTACCTAAGTTGGTTAATTAATTTTCAACTGTACTTTTATTGTTAAACTATGTGCTTGCTTGCAGTTTTGCAAGCAGATTTTAGCCATTTCCTTTGGTCCGAGTTGATTGGCTGATATCACAATATCTACTGTGTACTGTAGATGTAACCCATCCTATTTGGAGAGCCTCTTTAGTTTTATTTCATATTATTTATTCTTGTGTGTGTATTTTCTCTTCTTCTGAATTTTAGTTCTATTTTCTATTGGCTTGATCTTCCACCCAGCAAGTAGGCTTTACAGTTTTCCTTATATCTCTATAATTCTGTGTCCTTCCTTGGTGTGGGTGCTGGTGTCTCTTTCTGTCCTTTTTCAGGGTTTTTGGCAGAGTAGTAGTTTTCTGTTCGAAACAATGTGCATAAGCAGCCTCTTTTGTGTCCAAATAAAGCTGCCACTTTCTTCCTTTTTGTCCATCCTTCAGGTGTTTTTCCTCTGCAAATTTGCTCCTGCAGACTAACCACTTCATACTTATTTATTTCTTGCATACAATTTCTTGCTTGGATTACTGTCAAGATTTGGGCTTGCAGGTGCATCCTGGTACTGGTATGGCAGGTCAGTTTTCACTTTGTGACAATATATATAGGGCTCCCTCGCAAGTGTTATGACAGAAGAGCATTATAATAACGGTAGAAGAGGGGAGCGCCCATACACTCACATATCTAACTAAAATACAAAATAAAAGCACTGCTTCTCTAACACAGATACAGTGAAAATGAAACTTATTTTCATGAATTATAGGTTGTCCGTAGCTTGATGCACAAAGTCTTGCAGTGGGGACATGGGAAGTCTATTGAAGTAGAGGCAATACTGTGACACAGCTCTCTCAAAGCTTCCTTCTCATTGTCTTCCTCAGTCCTTGTGAGAAACTGCCATAAGGGTCCAGCCATTGCTGACTGCTCAAGCTCTTTTGGTCTCAAACTACAATAGTGGAGATTGTTTTTCAGACAGTCTTTGTAGCGCTTGCATGGGTGTCCCTGTTTCCGCCTCCCTTCCTTCAGTTTTCTGTACATGATCTGCCTGAGAAGGCGATGGTCATCCATTCTTATCACATGTCCAGTCCACCTTAGCTGTGACTTGAGCAGCATTAACTCTATTTTGTAAATTAATCATGCATAAAGCACATGAGCACTGGAGATCATTTTAACGTGCTGGTTTTAAACTCTAAATAGCCTGGCTAAACAGTTTGTTTGGACAGACTGACAAACAAACAGACAAACCAAGTGTGAGAAGGAGAGCCCAGGTTTGCCTGCTGAAGCAACACTGAAGCGTCTCGTCTCCCGGGGGAAAGACTTTTTTACTCTTGCGAGGGAAAAATAAATACATAAATAAAACACTGTTACTCATTAGTCAACATAATGACACTGCTATTTATTTAGTTAGTAAAAAAAACTAATTGCGAATAAGATGTCCGTGTTACAAAGTGAAAGGAAGTTGAACTGAGAGAAGCGGTGTACAGTCACAACACAGGCAAGTACCATCTTTACTGTGGAAATATTACAAATTTTGTTCATATAGGCAAGTGGGAGACATGCTGTAGAAGCATTATTTCTGAAGCGTGGTATATCCAAGTGCGCTATAGTGAGGAAGCACTGTATATACAGTATATATAATACATGATGAAGGCTATATTTGAAGTAAAAATAGCACAGTAATGATGTAGCCAATCTGTAGCCTATATGTGTCCCATCCCTTCTGCACTGATGCTGCAGTCCCTTCCAACATCAGTCAGCACCCGAGGAAGACTACAGGCCATTTGATCTATTTAATATTGTAGCATTCCATGCAGGCAGGCAGAGAAGAAGGGAGAAAACATGCTCAGATCAGTTCCAAATCTTTATTTGTCAGCTATCTCTCTCAGCCCACACACACTCATTGACGGCGCAGAGTCCTTTTGTAGCATAGCTCCGCCCCTTTATGGTAATTGGGTGCCAGAGACTACCGACATCCCATTGATCCCCAGCCACACCAGAGCCAATGGCACAGGCAAACAGCCAATCACAGGGGAGACACTGGAAGCACCCCACGAATGCAGGTAGTTTCCAGACTGAAACATTTTACACAGAAAATTTAAACAGCAACTGCAGGAATACAGAGGGGGAAGGAACACAGTATAGCAGGGATTACAGTACACAAACACCATCACATAAATGCATGGATCGCTACAATATTTAATGTTATTATTATCATTATTTTTTTGAAGTGGTGAAGCCATGGCTTGCTTATGACTGTAATATATGTGTTTGCATTTAGTTTTACATGTAAGAAGTAAATAATTGCTACTCACAAAGCGTGAGAACTAATGGACCTTCGCAAACATTTAATCAGACCGCTCATATCCCTACCATCCCTATCATAAACTACTATGGTAATAATAAATAATAATACAGTTCACGCTCAGTTTAAAACAAACTCTCAAAAGGAAGTTCAACATACCTATAGAACAGAAGAAATGGAGACCTTCCCTTTTTCTTTAACAAAATACAGAATACGAACAAACATCACATTGTCGCTTCAGATTTAAATCAAATGCTGTTACATACCATTGTTTAAACAGTCTGTTACACCCACTTTATGACTAGATTAGGATGAATTTGTTAGATTAAAAAAAATAATAATAATAAAAAAATCAATCAATAATTGGCTGATCCCTGCTTTGCATGTTTTTAAAAAATATATATTTGTAGCACTTTGTTGATAAGAAAGTATTGTGACGGACCCTGCGTTGCAGGGATATGTGTGAACCCGTTGCACTACCTGCCACAAACTGAGTGTAGCAGTGGTTCTCAGATCTTCAGGTGTGGTTCACCTAGCTATATCTGTCTACCTCTTGTTCTCTTTCTTTCATCAGTGACAAAGGCTTCATTGCAAAGATTAAAGATCGGATCTCTGGAAAAGAAAACCCTTTCACTGGCCATTTTGACATTGTGCAATCAGACGGCAAAGTGATTCCAGTGAGGTCAGAGAACCAAAACTGTCTGTACCACGCTGTCATACAGGCGAAGGGCAACAGGCAGGAAGACAAAATCAAGTATGAAGCCACTAAACTGAGAAACCAAGTCAAAGATGAGGTAACAATTTTCTTTTAAATTTATTTACAAAATTATTACTGAGCAACCAAGGGGTTCGATACTTTGTAAGTTTGTTATTTATACATCCATGGGGCCGTTCGGAGTGCAAGGTACGCTACTATAGGCGGGATCGGACAAGTTTCGAATCCCGCCTTTGCCATTACTGGCTTTTACCGGGAGTTACATGAGGGCGGCGCTAAAATGCCAGAGTGAATGGAGTTGGCAGCCAGGGTTTCCTCAGTTGATCACACATGAGCGACTCCTGTGGCCTCCTGGGCGTCTGCAGGTTCAAGTCGTTGGCTTTCTTGGCTGCAATAACTCCTCCCAACAATGCATAAGACAGGAAGCAGGCTTTCTTGGCATGCAGTGCAAAAAATAGCTGATAGCTATTGACGGGCTTTGTCATCCATGAGGAGACGTGGAGCCATTGTGGTCAGCTGAGTTGAAGTGGCAATTCCAAATTGGGTGATAAAGAGGAAAAAAAATGATTGGTGATTCAAAATGTGTCTATATATATAATATTTAATGTATTCATTCATCTGGTTTGTGCTTTTATCCAATGCGATTTACATTTGTCCTCATTTATACAGCTAGTGATGTAGCAAGATGGGCAAGGTGGTATGAGCCTTCCACCTCAATCCAGTTGCTGAAATTTAAGCCTTTCCATCCCCTTCACGAAATGGACTAGCTCTTTGTTTCCTATGGTCCTAGGACCCTGGGTTAGGCCATATCCAAGCAGCAACTGGTGCATTGGATCATAGAATTGGTTCTGTGTACATCAATGCTGGACTGCCACACCTTGAGAGGGTGTGTGCGCACTCCACCAGGGGCATAGTGACCTTGTGGGTCCTCTTTTGAGGTGCTTCACTTATTGACAAAAGTAATGCAATGAGCTGGGAAATGCCGCATATAGTGATAGTGGTGGACTATCAGCGCACTCTATGGGCATAAGGATCCTTGGATGAGTACATCCCCACTAGTGACGCCAAGTTGTCTCCTGGTCTGGGTTGCACTCTCATCTCTCCCCAACGACAGCTCTGATATAATCCCACTTGTCTGAGGTTGTCTGAACCCTTAAAAGGAACGTTATGGCTGCAATTCTGGTTCACTGAAGGGGAAGACAACCGCTAAGCTGTAAAGTTGTGTCAGTCACCTCAGCAATGTTCAATACAAAAAGAGGAATTGACCCCCTGGAGGGGCCTATTGGCAGTTTTGACATTGACTGCTCAGTGATCTGGCCTGTGACTGAGCATATTCCATTTTTAACCTTAATACTCCACAGTGCGCCTTCTATTAATATCTATGTATATAATAATCATATAATGGCCATGTAAGAAACATAAGAAGCTCAGAAAGGTTACAAACAAGAGAAAGTCCATTCCCATTCTGAAACATCTTGCTTAGTTGCTAACTGATTCCGGAATCTCATCAATCCAGTTTCTTTATTTTTGTTGTTGTTTGTTGATCAAATATTTTTATTTTTAATTCATATAATTACAAAGAAAAACGATACAGAATCCTAAACCAACAATAAGACAACAAAAACCCTTCCCCTTGATGGCAAATGATTTTTTTGCAGCTGTAAGGCCGACCAACCTGATGCGTTTTCCCTGGTAGAGAATTCAAGTGAAGAATCATCGTCTAATAATAATATTTTAGGAGAACAAGGAATCTCTCTATCAAGAATAACAGATAAGCTTGAGGAAACCTGCTTCCAAAACACAGCCACATCAGGACATTCCCAGACAATATGCAAAAATGTAGCAAGGGTGCCCTGGTGACAGAGCATGCAGAGGGGAGTAGGGACCAATTTCATATGAAATCATTTGCGAGGAGTCAGATATGTTCTATGAAGAAAGTTAAAATTAATCCGCTGATGATTAGGATTTTTGGCTGCTGCCCCTAAATGATTCCACACTGTGACCCAAGATATTTCCTTGTCTACAAGGGATAGGTCTCTATTCCAAATCGTGTTGCTCACCAAGGGTTTGTATGAAGCCTGTAGAAAGAGAGTATAAAGTGCGGTAACCAAACCCTTTGTTTTTCCCTTCTTACCCAGAATAGTGTGTAAAGTGTGTTATGGCAGTGCTGTACCCCAAGACACCTCATAGGCACGCATTGCTGAACGCAAACGTAAATAGAAAAAATAGGAAGACTTTGGTACATCATATTGTAACTGTAAATCCTGGAACACACAGAGGTAATTATCTACAGATATCTGAGAGCGTGTGTATACCCCTATCCCTCCATTGTGGAAAGGAAAAAGGGCGTCCGCCTGTCAGAACTATATAATTATGAAAAATAGGAGTGTGTGGGTGCCATTTGATCTGAGTTTTAGTGTGCTTCTCAACTGTGCACCATTCTGTGTGGAAACACCAGCCCCTCCTCTATTGGTCGCCAGGATACAGGAACACTAGGCTCCAACCAAGACATAATTGGGCGAAGTACAAATGACCAAAAATAATACTTAAAAATTGGCAATGCTAGTCCTTCTGTGCATTTCTAACGTTGAAGAGTGGTAAGTTTAATGCGTGACCACTTCCCTTTCCATACAAATGTAGCGATTATACTATGTAATCTGCCCCAGTATTTAGCAGCAGGGGGAGGGGGGAGGGGGGGTCATAGAGCTAACGAAGTTGTTGCATGGAAGTACATTCATTTTTACTATTGAAATATGGGCTTGTAGTGAATTGGGGAGGTGAGCTCATCTATTTAAGTCTGCCTCTATCTGTCTGAAAATTGCATTAAATTTATTCGATGTAATGGCCTGTAATGTTACACGAAAAGACTCATTTTGCAATAAAGTTGTATTGACGCGCCATCATGTGGCTCGAGTGGGAGTGTCAGCCAGTACTAATTTAGAAGTGATACTCGAATGATCAGATAACACATCTGGGTGAATATCAATACTGTGCACCTCAGAAAAAAGTTTTTCCAACACAAAAATATAATTGATCCTGGAGAAAGAGTTATGTCTGGCTGAGAAGACCATACATTCTTTAGCAGATGGGTTGAATGTGTGAAACAAATCTATAAGCCCTAAATCAGACACAAGCCTCTGCAGAGTAAGAGAGGCTGTCTTTTGTGTCCTGTCTTGATCCAGACTTGATCAGTCGATAACAGGGTTAATCACGGCATTCATATCACTGCCAACAACAAGGCTATAATCATGCATATCCAGCAATATAGCAGTTAGCGAGCTGAAAAAGTCTGGGTCATAAATCGTTGGAGCGTAAACAGATATAAATGCAATTTATTTGCCCGATATACTAGTTTTTTAAAAATGCCACTCTGCCATCTTGAGTGCTGTGTGATCGTCTTAGTAATATTAATGCACCCTTAGACCTGGAGTCCGCACAGCTAGAAGCAGCCACGTAATAATATTAATTATGAAATCTGTTAACATCACGCTCTCTCAAAAGTGACTCTTGAATGCAGGCAACATCCACATGTTTCCTACACAGAAAATCGAGGCAGATCTCTTTTGTGGAGAGTTTAAACCGTGTGTGTTCCAAGATAACAATGTGATATAAGTCATAGGAATTGAAAATCAATACACTGGTCGGAAGCAGATAAACAGAGTTAACAGCTAACAGTATAACCTTCACAAAATAGCAAAACAGCTTGATCTCCACAAAAATGCATGAAAACAATACAAAAAACACTCGATAAGGGTCCTTCTCCCTCCCCAGGTTGCCATCCCCTCCCCCCCAGAAACAAATCGAACAGAAGTGAAAAGAAAAATAACAATTATCCTCGCGCAGCGCTGAAAAAAAAAACCTCAGCACTCCCTCTCCCCTCTGACTCAATCAACCATTTTGAAAGCGGTAAGCAAAACAGAACACCCATATCTTAAACATACATGCTCCCAGAATATAACATGGCAGCATAATAGTTATGTATTTATGTTCCAAACTGTAGAAAACTAACCAAATCAGTCACAGTCATTATTCAGCAGTTCAGTCTGGGCGGTGTGCTGTTCTTGTATGTAAAAAGAGATTATGGAAATATGTCTGCGCGAACCTACTGTCATTGTGTCCCATATGAGCTGGTACTTGCGATGTTCTCAAAGGTAGAGAGACCGAAGTTGCACCTCATTCCACCATCTCTTCAGCTGACAGAACAGAAAATCGGTTAGGTGAGTGACTGGGTAAAGTAGCGCTGTTCAGTGCCTCAGGAAACTCCTGCACCTCCTCTGGAGGGTGGCACAAGATGGACTGGGGTCCATGCACGATCTTACATACTGCCGGATACAAAATAAAGGCCTGAACCACTACTTCACACAATACGAAGATTGTTGCGACGAGTACGGTCCTGCTGTCTGGCCTCCTCGTCCTCAACGGGGTCGAGTCTTGCTGCAAGCTTGGCGATCCCTATAGCGCTGTTATCAATGGCAGCACGTACAGAGGATAGATCGGATTTAACCGTTATAATCTCCTGTTTGACAGCCGTAATTTCAGCGGTCAACATCCTGCTGAACTCCTCCTTCAGTGCCTCAGATTGTGATCGAGTTTCTGCTCAAAATCGGATAGTTGGCGCGCGAGTTCCTCCATCAATCCCATTTCTTGAAGGATTCCAGAGACTCTGCCTCAACAATATAATAATAATAATAATAATAATAATAATAGTTATTATTATTATTATTTATTTACGTGGTTGGGGTAGTTTGTTCTAGACATGCTCAGTAAAACCTGATTTCCTAATGAGTGAGAGCAGTTCATAGGTTCATTAGAGGGACTGTACTGTAAAGCGCTTACAGGTCATGTATTCCAAAACAATTGCTGTGAAAAAAAAGAAAATCATCTTATTTTTGGTCTTTCTCATGAGCAAGTCTGTTACCAACTTTGAAAATCGGGCCAATAGTTTGTTTATTAATATAATAGACTTTTAGCAGACGAATTACAGGCTTTACCCAGCAATAAAATACAATATCCTATTAAAAAAAAAAATCATTAATTATGGTGCAGTGTAGCTATTACACGTGTGTGTATATTACGGATGCGTCCTTGTGCCCCAAGGGAATGCAGCAGTGAAAAACTACTTGTGTAATATTTTAATGAGCAATCCATCTCACATTTTTAAAGAGGGGACCATTATCTATTCAGAGATCCCACAATAAATAAGTAAAGGTGAGCAAACATGGGTAATACAATCCCTTTTTTGCTATTGACAATATATACAGTATAAGTGCGTGAGCGTGTGTGTAGAAAGACAGCGTTCATCAGTGTTAAGAATACTGTTAAGCTTACAATTAGAATTGTATTACATTATTTTTTACATACAATTACCCATTTATACAGTTGGGTTTTTACTGGAGCAATCTAGGTAAAGTACCTTGCTCAAGGGTAAAGCAGCAGTGTCCCCCACCTGGGATTGAACCCACGACCCTCCGGTCAAGAGTCCAGAGCCCTCACCACTACTGCACTCTGTTTTATTGTCAATTAGGGGATAGTTAACGAAAAAGTAGCCTACCTATGTCCATGGACATTCAGACGTAGCATAGCCTATAGAGACTTTTTTAAATGTATTTATTTTTAAGTACAGTAAATTACTGTCGGTCGAGTAAACCGAATACAGAAGTGTTTTTAAAAACCGCGGTCTGCAATGATTCAAATCAAGTACCAAGGTGAATAATAATCATCATAATAAATATTCCATGTCACCTATGCCCATTAGCACTATATTTATATGTTAGCCCCTGATGGTGAGGTAGTAATGAACAAAGATGCTGGAGAGGTCAATATTCACAGCCAAGTCAGCTTTATTCCTGAAACAACAATAGAGAATCAAACAGGTAAGTGTGGATATTATCAGTCGGTCAGCAACAGTCAGTCTCTTAGTGCACTGAGTTTATTTCTCTACCCAGCACAGCTGCTGACACTATCTTCAACGCAATTGCTCCCCCTCTTCCCCTAGCTACTGGAGGCTGTATTCCACTGCTTTCCTGTACTGGAGTCCCATTACATACAGAATGTGGAAGGATACGTAAAAAAAAACTAAATTTAGTTAAAAATAAAAAAAAAACCTTAGTTAATTTTGCTGCAACAGTGGTGTATATAAGTAATAAGATCCTCCACATTGGGCATATATCAGGCATCTATACAGCGTTTGGATCATGGAGCCCGAGACGTTAGTCTGTTGTAATAGTCGTGTAGAATGCCTGATATATGCTTTCTGTGTCGGGTCTTATTACTTACGTATTAGACTTCTAAGCCTTGTCAGTCACCTTGGATAAAGGCATCAGCCAAATGAATAATAATAATAATAATAATAATAATAATAATAATAATAATAATAATAATAATAATGCATTGTGATATTAACATTTATGTCATCTGATCAATGGACTAGGTGCTTGGGAACCTGAACAGATATGCTGGGATTGTGAAGCTCCAACAGGGCTATGACCAGATTTACAGTGGTACCGGGAAGTACACTATTGAGGGCGGATGCAAGAGAAAGAGAGATGACAACGATGACCGTGAACATGGGGAATGGATGGCAGCGCTCCAGAAAACGGTTAAGAAGAAAGACGGATTCCATCTTGCCCGGAATTTAAAGTTAGGAATTACAGGCAAATATAAAAAGTAATGTATATAAAATAATGAAATACATTGCACCTGTGACATTATCTATCTATCTATCTATCTATCTATCTATGTGTGTTATACTCAATCTCCAAATTCCAAATGACCATTATTAGTATATTATTTTGCTGCAAGTGCACAGTGTAAAATACAGAACAAGGACCAAGCAAAGAAGGAAACACAAGAAAAAAATACCCCCACAAAAGAAGGAATCAGAATTAAATAATAAGCTGCATCAGTCTTTGTTGTGTAAAGTAATTAAAACAAAGGCCAGGATTGAATCAAAACTTTGACCCACCCCCTAATCACAAATTACACCTCAGAATTTTATGTCGGGTGTTTTTAGTAGAAGAAATAAGCTTTTACACAAAATTAAACCGCTGTTAAATGTTAACCTATAGGTGGGGTTCAGGGGGCGGAGCTAGGCACCAACAACCTATCATCTGCTGTCATCAATTAAATCCACCTTATTTAAACATTAGTCACCTCTACCTCGCTGTCTTGTGTTTTTTCATTTCCTCCTCCTCCCTCCTCCTCCTCTAGCATCTCAACCGCCTTTGCATCAGTCTCCTCTGGGGGGTTAGTGATTCCACTTTCTCCAACCCTTTGTTAAGCTCCGCTTCATTTACCTCATAGAGGAGGGTTCTCCATGAGTCAGAGGGGACCCCCTGCCAAACCCTTCCATCTGCATGTATGTTTCTTTTGGGATTCTTCTTTCAGGTCTGATGCCTCTATGTGAGGGTCTCCAAGCGGTGGCATCCCTCGTGTTTGTCGGGTCACCTCAAAGACGGTGGCCCCTCTCCTGTTTGTCGGGTCTCCTCAGCGACGGAACCCCCCTTCTATTATGTTGGGCTTCAAAGAGGTGGAACACCACGCATTATATGTTTTAACAAATACTAACTTTATGTTTTCTTTCCGGTTCGCGAGCCTCTTCGTATGTCGGGTAACCTCAGAGACGGTGCCCCTCTTGGTATGTCGGGTCACCTCAAAGACGGTGGCCCCCCTCCTGTCTGTCGGGTCTCCTCAGCGACGGAACCCCCCTACTGTATATGTTGGGTCAGGAAGAGCTGGAAACTCTTTTGTGTTAATAATACTAATTTATGTTTTCTCTTTCCGGTTCGCGAGCCTCTTCGTATGTCGGGTAACCTCAGAGACGATGCCCCTCTCGTTTGTCGGGTCACCTCAAAGACGGTGGCCCCCCTCCTGTTTATCGTGTCTATCGATCAAGTAAATGTTGGGCCTGGAAGAGGCGGAGCCCCTCTCTCCATGTGTATATGTTTACTAACTCTGTCAATAAACACTATCAGGTGGCATAGCTCCGCCCTGTGAAGTACAGGTTTGTAAATTTCTATCCGTGGGTGCGTCAAAGTTTTGATTTAATCTCACCCAAAATGTGAACTGGTGCAAAATAATTGACTAAAACACGGGAATAACATTTCCTTGATGAAGAGTAACTAAAATTTGATCATAGCTGTCAAGTCTCCCGTTTTGACCAGGAGCCATTTTCTAGACCACTCCTGGTCAGAAAAAATCTCCCACGGGACCCGTTTAAATTAGAAATCTCCCCGTCTCTATATATATGTTCATTTGTTTTTTCTGCCTTAAATTGGTTCTCTCACATGCGCCATTTTGTGGCCACATGAAGGAACACTTCTGGAGGCGTACTGCGATGTGCTGTGAGTGTGTGATTGACACATGGGTTAAGTAGGATGATGCAATTTTTTTACAGCCTCAGGCGCGTAAGCACAACATGGCAAGCAGTCTTCCGTTCATGCCGTGAAAAAAATTAAATGTGCTTCTAAATTTAATAAAGACTGGTCAAAAGAGTATAAATTCATAAGAGAAAGTGACAAGTGCATTTCAAATTTCCTTTGTACTCTGGAAATGACCATGACTTGTGCAGCCATTGGGAAAATGATGTTAAGCGTCACATTGAATGCAAAACGCATTTCCCCACAAGAAAATGCAGGAGATGAAATGTAGCATGGAGCTGTTTGTTCTTCAGTTCAGCTTGTAGTTGTAGTGATCCCCCTCCTAGTGGCTGCTGGGTTTATAATGCTACCATCAGCATAAGACACGTACTTTCCTCTCGACTAGAGAGCTTGCTCTTTAGTTGATTGGTAAGGCATCTGTCTTTTAACCTCATGGTCGCAGATTCACGTTCCGGTCCTGCCTTTCCATGCAGTTCAGTGGAGTGTAAAAACCCATGCTTTACAAAGTGTTATAGGTAAGTTCATAGCATTTCATTTATTGTGATTTATTTACACTCCGTGTCCTGTAAAGAACATTGAAAGTTTGCACGTTGCCTACATGGACTCACTTATGTAGTTGTAGAATTTGGAGTCTACTCTGTGCGTGTGTGTGTCATAAGTGCTGATATTGTTTTGCCAGGGCATTGCATGTGTAATCTTGGTTGTTATTTTCCTAATTTCCTAGGTGTTTGTCATGCTATACAATTCAATACAACTGTATAAATTGCCTCTGATCAGAAAGTGATCTCAAGGCACTTTGCACATTTAAGTAATCATGGGGTGAAGCCCGGACCATATGGGGAATGTGATAGAGGTTCAGAGTCAAAGATCCCAAATTGAAAAAAGAAAAAAAAATTGTATTGAAATGAAATGGCTGCAAAGATTATGCAGGATTTGGGACACTGTGGCCCAGATTTATAAAAGGACTGCATATATTTTACAACCGTAAAACTGGCGCTGGGGTTTCTGAATTTTTGGATGGGATTTATAAAACACACGCAATGGCATAAGCACACAATTAAGATGTGATTTGCAGGGGGTAATGTCTCTGTGCGCTTTAGCCCTTGATGCATATGTTATTCTGGTGCGTTTCTGAAGAAAACCACTAAAATTGGGAGGAGGTTTTGCAAATGTATTAAAGCTTTAATTTATTAACGCTGTTGGTAATTGAGGGCCTCATACTTGCGTGATCATTTGAAGAACTATTAAAAGCAGGTGTTAATTTGCTGCAATCAGACAGTATATAAAAGGCAAGATGATGTGGGAGAGTTGTCTCCAAACCATGGACGCTGTGACTGCAGCAAGGAGACATTGTCTTCAAGGACAAAGATGAAATAGAATTTAAAAGGAAACAGTTTTTCACACAAGAATTTCCCTCTTCCAGTTGTGAGAAGTGAGTCCTGTGACTGCATCTCCCAGTCCTCATTTTCTTGAGACTTCCCCAGCAGCAGAGATGTCAAAAAAGTTCAACTTCATTTTTTCAACATTGACCATGTCCCACACATTCTCAGTACAATCGATTGCACTCATGTTCCATGTCCTTTTCAAATTGTAAATACTTTTTATGAATCCTTAACAATAACATACAAACACCATTACTTTTCTAGGAGAAAAAATATATATATTTAAGTGAACAAACAAAAGCAGGAGAGGCTAAAACAGATTAGTAATAATACTCTCCTATAATAAACTCATAATACTCACAGCACCATTACCCATGGCAATGGTATTTAACACTGTACAGTACCAATGGTATTTAAATTGGTTGAGTGCAGAATCACCTGCTTTACCTAATTAGTCTTTTAAAATAACTCATTATTTTTTCCTTTCTAAATTTGGGCCTGTGTGTCCTAACATGCAGCATTTGTTTCATATTTGTTTTATCGAGAATTGTTCACTTTACTCTTATCAAGTACATTCATATGTTTTGTTTTGTGTTATGATGTTTGGTTTGAATACAGTATTTGATGAGATGTCCCTGTGTGTTCATTTTAATGTGGATCTTTTACCTTAATTAAGTTTGTGTATGCTCCCTGTTCTTCAAGTATTAGAAGAGAGAATAAGAACAATACGAGAGACTCTCCTCAGCACGTCACAGAGGTAGATCACATTCCACCAAAGGCTGTGTTGCAGAAGGCTTTGCAGAAAGTGCAGCAGGACTCTCAAGGCAACGCAGAGCTGAGAAGAAGGAACCCCAAACTTCACGCTATGCTGATGGGCACCGACACAGACCCATACGCCCAGGAGATGCTGTGTATGAACACCCTGCGTCAGGATCACAGAGCTGCACTGACCACAGGCAACAGTGTAGAGTCACAACGTTGCAGGTAACACTTCTTACCCAAGAGATCAAAAGAGAGCAACAAATGGCGCAAACTCACTGAGGTGCATTAAATAAAACCAACTAATTATTAGCAACACTCAGGAGATTCATTTATAAAAATAAACTTTTATTAATGGCTATACCGACGCGTTTCGGCCATTGCCTTCATCAGGGTGATTCAAAACACATTCACAGCACTGTTGTATATAAAGACCTATACATCCATTGAATCCATTGTGAATATTGGAGAATGAATAAATTGCAATTCTAAACTTTTTAATGGGCTTTTAAGTAACATGGTTGAAACCGTGCTGGCTTTGCTTTCATTCTGTGAAGTGCTCTGGGATACCTTCATATAAAGGTACCTGTACAAGAATAAATTCATATTGTGTGGTGTACTGATAACACAGATCATTAATTCAGTTGTTTCTGACTCACTGCTCCCAGGGACCAGCTGATCCAGACACTGTTGAGTGGAGATGCAGAGAAACTGCTGAAGAAGTCTTTCATTGTGGCCCACCCCATCTCATCAAAGCAACTCAAACAGGACACAGGTATGGTTACATTATATATTGGTAGTGTACAGCTGTCAGAATAGAATGAGCACCAATGACATAGTTCACATTTCATAATATATCTATATGTCAAACGTTGCTATATACAATTACATTTGCATCTCATTGGTTGCATCACACACACACACACACACACACACACAGAACCCCAAACAAATGATACTGAAATGTATTGATGCGAGAGGGGGTTGGGTGGAAAAATCAAGTGATAAAGTGGGGGGGCTAGAATGTTGAGAGAAGTTCAAACTGTTTCAAAATGATCAATTTATGGTTAAATGCGCACCGATTCAGGAGCCAGGGAATTTTGCATGCGCATTCCAGATCATCCTGGTACGTTGAGAGAATGGAACCCCTTCCTATGTATTTGCATGGTCTGGAGGCTGTTTGAGTTCAATATGTGTGCAATAGATTGCTCCGATTACTCTGAGAAATCCAGAAATGATGCAATTGATAACCCTTTTTATCAGTGCAGCTGTAACCTGATGGTACAGATTGAAGCTACAACCAGAGGAACCCTGTGTGCTGGTTTCTGTTCCAACTGAGTCATTTACTTAATTAAACACTCATCTGAGTTTAAGAGGTGAAAACGACAGTAAATGTGTAAATAAGCCAATTATTTGTGAAATTAAGTGTTCAGTTAAGTAATTAATTTAAGTTCAATTAAGTTAAGTCCGCCAAGACCAGGGTTAAGAAAAATTGGTCTACACCTATGGTCTCCAACCCTGTTCCTGGAGAGCACCTCCCTATCCAGCAGGTTTGATAGCTCACCATTAAATCATCAATTTCTAAAGACATGGAACAATATATTTTTTACCAGTTAAGCAGGTGATTTCTTAAATGAAGTAATTCAGAGATCATTTGGAATAAAAACCTGAATACCCTTTAATCCTCAAGGACCAGAGTTATTTAATTTAGCAAGTTACCTTCTTAATTGATTAATAACTGACCTATGTCACCTACGTCTATAGAAATTAGTAATTAGGAGAATCCTATAAAACAGACTGGACTGGGGCTCTCCAGGACCAGTGTTAAAGACCACCCTAACCCAATTTGTTTAACCAAGGTGTTCTTTCTTCTACTCATAAAAAAAAAAAAACTTGGATTGTTTTTCTGTTTTTTTTTTTTCCTTCAGGGTTAAATCCCTGCGGAATTAAAGAGAGAAGGAATAAAGCATTTGCGGAGACAACCAAGGCTTATTACCTGATTGGATTCAGCAAGCTAGTGGACAGATACTACGAAGACTACGGGATCATCGACCAGAATCAGAAAGACAGTCTCTTAGCGTGGGTGGAGAAGGAAAGACACTTGGATGTAAATACCAAAGAGTATAAAGAACTACTGACAGCCATTAAAGAAGACGATTAAGATGGTCAAGAGCTGTGGGGGGTAAATTATCCATCCAATTTCATTGTGAGGGACATGGCGGAGCCGATTTATATATTCTGAAATATTATATACCGTAAAAACTGGTGTATAAGTGCCCCCCCCCCCTCCCCTTTTTAAGACAACAATTTCAGAAAAAATGCCTATAGGTCGCACCAGTGCATAAGTCGCTCCCTCCTTTTTAAGACCCCCTAAAAATACCCAGAAAATAGACTTATACGAAGCTTTTTACAGTAATTAAATATAGTTTTTACAGTCAAAAGTGCTCCGTATTTCTTTAGAGTCGAAGAAGAAAACCTTGACAATAGGCCAAGTTGACAATCAAAAGTTAAACAATAACTTAGAAAGAATAAATGCACAGTGCTTCCTTCATTAAAAGAAAACCCGAAACCCTTTAAAAATAAATAAATAAATAAATAAAAACTTTACCACTTTATCACAAAAACTCCAGAAACTACCAAATGTACTTTTTTGGTGTCTGCTGGTTTTTGTTCCAACTGGGTTCTCAGGTACAGCAGACACAGGGGGTCCCCAGGACCAGGATTGAGGACCACTGCTCTAAGGCATATATATTAGGCTGTTTGATAGAACTTTTGAATCCTCAGCAACCCACTGACCTGCCCAGTGCTGGTGACTACATGTGTTGTCTGAAGTGAACCCAGCTACTGTGCCAGTTCAGCAGTGTGTTCTGGAAAACTGGTCAGAACATGGGTGAAGTAAGAGTGCAGTGGCAATCTTACCTGACAATTTCCCGTCTTTTTCAGCTTTGTCAGCTCTTACTGTCACTTACAACATAGTTTTTCTTTAATTAATATATATTTTATATACATTCAACATACTGTATTAATCAAAGTTATGAATACACATAAATCTGTAATGCCAGTTTCTGTTTTATCAATATACATTTTTGGAAACAAGTAAAAGCTGCAGTTATTTTATCACTGCACTGCCCAATTGATTACATACATTTGAAAAAAGGTAATGTCAGTACTTACAAATAGGCTATACACAATCCGAACAGAACATCTTCGCTGTATCAGCGTAAAAAAAGAAGACAAAAATCATGATAAAAATGTAAATAATAATAAAAACTTATCTTCACTGTTAACACAATGTTGGCAAGGTGAATGTGTCAAAATACAGTTAGTCATGGATTTGCTTTTCAAAGTGAGTGCTACTTAATGATAGTGAAAGGAATTATATGCCTGGTATTAAATTTGATTGATATTAATTGGAGGACGATTAAAGCAGTGATATAAATCATGAATTTTGTTTCCATTGACTTATACTATATTCTGTCCGGGACATTTCCATTTGATGAAAATAAGCAGAGACTGGCATTAACAGGAATGTTCATTTACAAATAAATACAACTTACAACTCACTAATACAACTCTCTGCCATTTCCTGAGTAAAATAGGATATATATTAAATTAACTTGTTGCAGAACAATATATTTGACATCCTTAAGCATGCATTACAGGTAAATGTATATCTATAACTAATTACAATGTATTAAACATACTTTGTTTTATACTGCCAATATGTTTTTTATCCTTAATAGGGTAACTAAAATTGTTTTGTGTGTGTGTTACATGTTCCTATGTGTCGCTACAACTGTTTAAGGGAGGTATGTGTATTGTTTTAATTATTTGTTTGACATCTTGACCACTTTTTTATACTTTTAAATTTCAGGTCAGTTTCCAAGATAGGATCTCAGGTACCCTACAGGAGAACTTAAGAACTACATTTCCCACCGTCCACATCATACATACCTGAATGAGAGGATGATGGTAAATGTAGTTCTGAAGGTCTCCTGAAGGGCACCTGAGACGCCATCTTGGAAACTGACCTGAAATTTAAGTGTGTAAAAAAACGGTCAGCATGTCAAAAAATAATGAATAATTAAAACAATACACACATGTAACACACACACACAAAACACACTTTTTGTTACCCTTTAAACTACTGTAACAAATGTTTCTTTTTTCTAATGTTGCTCTCTATAGTGAATTAATTAATTTTGTGATGCATGAATTATTGCTTTGTGTCTCTGTGTATTGTTGCATAATGTAACTATTATATTTTAATGAATAATCCTTTAAATCACCTCGGATAAAAGCATCAACTAAATTAACAATAATAAAGAGTGAGATTTAGCAGACTTGACTGTATATCTGCATAAAAAACATTGTTAATGTAAAAGAGTACAGCTAATTAAAGTGGTGATTCAAAAAGAGAAGTCTACTTCAAAGAAACATTTGGGGCAACCTTGACCCCCACCGATTTTACGATTGTGCATGTTTGCTTGATGCGGGTCAAGGTTGCGTAAGAAAATCTGATGTCGTATTCAAAGACCAAGTGCCACAGAGGTATATTATTATTATTATTATTATTATTATTATTATTAATTTCTTAGCAGACGCCCTTATCCAGGGCGACTTACAATTAAAACTGCATTGCATTGTTTTTTTACATACAATTACCCATTTATACAGTAGGGTTTTTACTGGAGCAATCTAGGTAAAGTATCTTGCTCAATGGTACAACAGCAGTGTCCCCTACCTGGGGTTGAACCCACAACCCTCTGGTCAAGAGTCCAGAGCCCTGACCACTACTCCACACTGCTACTAGCTGGTATAGGGAGAGAAAGAGGTTTATTACAGAAACACAGTGCTGGGAGATATTCTGCTACAGACCTGGCTTCAGCGTACGCGTCACTTTCAGCTCGGCGTCACAGAAGAATCTCAAAGTTTGTGAAGGATAAGCAAGTGTGGAGAGTTCCTGGCAGTCGGCCAACAAAAACTTACAGACCGGTACTGAGAGTTCCATACACAGACAAACTTAACTCATATGGGAGAGATTCAAGAACATTCAGAATAGTTCAAATATTGATGTTAAACCATGTTGAAGAAAGACGTTTGTATTATTTTATAGTTGCACCAATTGTTTCTTCGAACTTGGGCTTCTGTTTGATGTCTTCTCTTTAAAGGAGTCTGCTAAGTATCTGCAATAATAGTAATAAATGGTTGTGCTCTTTTTTTTGCTGTGACAGGTCTTGATCATTCCGCTATAAGAAAACCTGTGCTTATCAACTAAATGCATGCAGTTAATGAATGGCAAAAAATTATTTGACCACCTTTTTTTTTTTTAATTATTTAACTTTTTTCCTAATTGCAAAAGCTAGAGACGTTTAATATATCTCATGTTTATATACAAAACATAAATAAATAAATACAATTGCCTGTGTGCTGATAATATTGTAACTTTATAGGAAATGTCATATCGTTTTAGTCACCAAGGACAGTGACACTTATTCACTTCTAAAGATATCTATTAGGCTGTTTGAGAGAACTTTTAACTGCATAGTGGTATAGGAATGACCGTTTCAGCATTGGTTACTGGTTATGAAAATAAGTGAAATTAATGATCAGAATTTAGTCATCTTTCTCTCTCACCCTGTAACAGTTAATTGTAACCATTTCGGTTCTGTGATCTCAAATTTCAGTTATTGTGAGGTTGGTTTCAGAGGCTGGCCAAGAAGTTGATTATTATTATTATTTATTTCTTAGCAGACGCCCTTATCCAGGGCGACTTACAATTGTTACAAGATATCACATTATTTTTACATACAATTACCCATTTATACAGTTGGGTTTTTACTGGAGCAATTTAGGTAAAGTACCTTGCTCAAGGGTACAGCAGCAGTGTCCCCCACAAGGGATTGAACCCACGACCCTCCGATTAGGAGTCCAGAGCTCTAACCACTACTCCACACTGGAGGTCAGGAGATGTCAGTCAACTGGACATCAGACTGTCCCTACTTCTGCTTTTGCCAGGGAAACCCTGTAGTGAAAGTTTACCAGGCAGCTATTGCCAGGTCAGTAATACCCCTTTTCCACCTGCACACCCGAGCCGAGTCGGTGCCGAGTCAAGCCAGCCTGGTACAGCTCGGGTAGCTTGAGTTGCTTTTACACTAGAGAAAGACGAGCCGAGCTGAGAGACGTCACGCATAATGAACGTCAATTAAATGAAATGTCACAGACTGCAGGAATAGAACCAAGCATTAATTTAATAAAATATTTTTTTTATCATAGATTTTTTTTTTTTTTTGCAGAAAATTATTGAAAATGCGTGCGTGTCTTAAGACAGGGGACTGTATCATTTAATTACGTCCTTAAAATTAAACAACACATGTTTTATTTATTTATTTATTCTATTTATTTTTTTTTAGCATCAATCAATAGTATCAGCCCTAATATCTATACAGTGCTCCCCTCTAAGGCTGTCGGTTATAACGCGCCTCGGATATAACACTCCTACAGCATGTACCCCAATTCTCAATACTTTATTACTAGTGATTCATGCAATATTTATAATTTTATAACAGCATTCGTTTTATAACTAAATAAATATTCCGCCTATTACGTGGTTATCTTTCCTAATGTATTTACTTTTTTTGCTGCGAGAGGAGCTGCGGCTTTCTCCGGGAGACGAGACACTTCAATCCCGCTCTGGCAGCCGAACCTGGGGCGAGCCCATTCCCTCGTCCCCTCTCCCGACCCGCTCTCCTTCTCACACTTGCTTGTCTGTCGCTTCGAACTGAACTCCCGACCGCCATATAGCCAGGCTATTTATAGTTTAAAAACTGCTAATTAAAATGATCGACGAGTGGGAATGTTACCTTTTTTTTTTTTTTTTTTTTTTTTTTAATATAGCGTTGATTACATGGTGCTTTATGCATGGTTAATTCACGGAAAGTTTTTTTTTTCTTCACTATATGTGCATTATAGAGAGGGAGTTATTTTATTTTGTATTTTAGTCAGATATGTGTTGTTATGTGTCCTGCGCAGTAAAGGTAAGGAGTTAGGAAAACATTTACAGGTTGTGGTCATTTTTTCTTGTAATAATGCTTGAGCGTGATGATGAAATGCAGTAACCCCGCCCACAGCCTGCTTCGGCCCCGAGCCACATTCAGATATGTTGCGAGGCTGGAGTTTCACGGTACGGGTCAGCTTGGGTCGGGTATCTTCTAGTGGAAAACCACCCAAGCAGTGAGGGCCTGGAGGCGAGCCTGGAGCCCTGACCGCTCGGTGTGCAGATGGAAGAGGTTAATGTGTCTGTCAATGTCCAGAGAAATTATAATAAGCAAGAGTAAGACCCCAATGAAGAAATATGTTAGCCAAATAATAATAATAAAAACCGTGTCTGTTTTGTATGTTTTCTCTATGTGTATGTTTTGTACGTAGGGATGTAAGTTTTTCTATTCTAATTATGTTAGGAACTATTTTCCCAAGTTATGCGGCAAAATATCAGAAGTGCAAGGTAAATCTAGGTTTTAAAGGTTTTTTTTTTTTTAAAGAGAAAATAAATAAATAAATTGCTTTCTAATAGTGATAGAGCCCTCTCGATGCTGGCTCTACCGTGTGGTAGATGACGCTGACTTTCGTTAGCACTCTCGTCTGCGGCTCGGGACACAACTCCAGTCGCAGCCATCTACCACATGGCATCGACGGGCTCCATCGCTTAAATAGTAGCCTAGTCTGTTGAAAGGTTAAGATGTGAATTTGTGTAGCGTAGCGGTTATATAGTTGGAGTGAAAGTATGACTAGTTAGGGCTGAAATCCTGCCTTATATATGTGCCTCTACTCACAGCAAACAGCAATACACTAACACTAACACTCCTGCCCCCCCCCCCCAAGCACAGTCCAAAGCAGCCCCAAATTGACCCACCGTTACACTGCCCCCCATTCAAATGCTTCCCGGCCCTGGAAACACTGACCTGGTCCCGGTGTGGCAGTCTGTGTGGTTTCCAAGGCAGAGGAAAGCAACGGACAGGTCCTGGTGGCACATTTGAGGGAGACGCAATGCGACGACCACTTCAGGGGCTGGGCCGCATCACAGGGCTCTAGGAAAGCCACCAATCCCAGACCCCCATGCCAGTCCTGGACGGCAGTCCCTCCTGGGTCCGGGCTTCCTGTAGTCGCTGCCCCCCTTCACACAGCAGGGCAGAGTCTACCTAGCACAGCCCCAACAGCAAATTCAGAACCCGCCTGCTGTTTGGAGAGGGCTGGGTGCTGCAGCCATGGCGTGGGGCACTCTCTCTAGCGCTCTCTTTCTGGGGCTCTGGTGATGCTGGGACCCCTCTCTGGGGCTCTGGTGGTGTGGAACTCTCTCTCTCTGGTAATGCAGGATAGTCTCTCACTGGCAGTGAGGGGCTCTTTCTCTTGGGTGGTGCAGGGCACTCTCTCTCAGTCGGTAGCGCTGGGCACTCTGGTGATGCTGGGCTCTTTCTCTGGGGCTCTGGTGTTGGCAGCATAGGACGCTCCCTCCTTGGCAGCACAAGGTACTCTCCCTCCGGCAACGCGGGACTCTCCGACGGTGGCTGTAGTCTCTCCGGCAGTGACTCGATGACCACCTCGATGACCTTATCCCACTCCCCCTCTGAGCACCGCAGCTTCTCCTGGTGCCACACCCAGCTGTGCTTTCTCCCACTCATCCGGTGCGGGGCTGTTTGATTCGGCGGGTGGTAGGGAGACAAATATGAAAGAAGTTTTAATCAATGGGCAGTGCAAACCCCTTGCCGTGACTGTGTATTCTAGATCTGCCCTGTTTGTTAAGTATACTTTACCACCTGTATTTAATAAAATGATGTGCATTGCCCGACATTGTAGTGTGGTCTAGATTATTATTTATTTTCCTTCTGGTATTCTGCCTGATTCCACCTGACTAGTGAGAGTTGATTGGATGTTGATCGGAGTGATTTCAGTTGCTGAATTGCAAGCTTGAATAAAAGAAATAAAGAAAAAAATCACAGAAAAACACAAATATGCTGCATATGGCAAGAGAGCAGCGCCTTCATGCAATCAGCATGTTGGAGGCTGGACTTGGGCAGCGTACAAACTGGGAGACCAAGAGTCACAACACCTGTGCAATATCGACAGATCATTATGCAGCATCTTCGTGATCGTTTTCACACTGCTAGTCGAACACCATCTGATACTGTAGGTCGTAACAATCCACGCATCAGGAGTTCAACTGTAAGAAGACGGTTACACAGTCATCATCTACAGGGGTCCCGTGCTCAGCAATGTGCACTGTCGCAACAGGATGAGGTGGTGCCAACAACACCTTAGGTGGACTCGCTTTCAGTGGAGCCAGGTCCTCTTCAGTGACGAATCGAGATTCTGCATAGACTGCCCTGATGGATGTCAGCGAGTATAGCGTAGACGTGGTGAACAATACGCTAATTGTTGTGTACGAGAGACCAATCGGTGGGGAGGTCCAAGTGTGATGGTCTGGGCAGGAGTGTCTAGCCACTACAGAACTCCGCTGTTAGTGATTGATGGTAACATGACTGCACGGCGATATGTTGAACAATTCTTAAGGCCTCACTTGGTGCCCTTCTTGAAAGCCCATCCTAATGTGACAATATTCCAGAAAGACAACACACGTCCACATGTTGCTCATATCACAACAGTTTTCCCAATTGAACATGTGTGGGATGAACTTGGGCGACGTATGGCTTCTACAGATCGGAGACCACTGAACAGGTAGATGCTTACCCAGGCACTACAAGAGGAATGGGCCAGGATTCCACAAAACAACATCCGAAAACTGGTGCAAAGCATGCGTCGCAGATGCACTGCTTGTATTGCTTCCACACTACTAGCCTGTGACTTTCACAGTATCCCCCGGCCTCACTGCACCTGCTCTGAGACAGAGTTTGTTATGTTTCGATCACATCTGCTGCATTTTATCCAAATAGAAGTGATGTTTATTTTGATGCTCAGTATATATGCATGTTAAGGTTATGTGTTGAAAAGTATGTATGTTCAATGAAAGTGTCATTCATATCAACATTTTTGCACATTAAAAATGTATTTGTTATATATAGATTTTGTTGGTTTGCAATATAAGCCCTGCGTGGGAATCAAACCCAAGACATACTTCTAATACAGTTTGCAATGCAAGTGCAGTATTGTTATTTATTGCTTAACAGACACCCTTATCCAGGGCGACATACAATTGTGACAATATGTAGGAGCCGAATTGCAGTTTTGTATTCTAACTATAAAAGGAATGTATTCTTCTTTTAGTTTATTTAGAAATGTGTTATTATTACTGTTTAGTGATTGATATTTGTGTCTTTCCTATGCACTGCGCCCGCAAGTGGTAGTTTTGTTTATAGCCAATTACATTATTATTTTACAATGTGGGTTTGAAAGGTAAAAAAAAGAAACGCGAACACAGAGGACGCCGCTCGTTTTGTAGGCGAGGAGCAAATACAGTTTTCCACCGTTCATACTGTTTCTAAGTATATAGATTAATAAAAACACTGTATACATAGAAATCATATAAAAGGCACAATAAGAATATAAAGACAAAGATACGAAAATATTTAAACTGAAGAATATTCGTTTGGGCCTTTGCTTTGGATGGAGTTACTGTCATGGAACATATTGCTGTATTGGAAAGATTTTCTACTCGTTTGACAACTATTGGATGTAAGTAAATAAAATCGAATTGTTTTTTGAAGATTGGAAGTCTTTACGTCTGGAATTATTCTATACATTAAAAGTTGCAAGTGATATGAGAAGCACAGTGACTATGGATGATGAGTCGTAATGTGTTGAAAAACCTAAGAAGTGGTAAAATTGTTTGAGAAGCTACCACATACAGTATATAACACAGTTAGTTAACAGATGTGGTTCATGTTTTAAAAGATACTCGTTATCATATATATATATATATATAGTATTGTAATAACTTGGAGCAGACTTTTATTTCGGTGCAAAGGGAAGCTTTTATTATAGACAAACACAAGGTCTTGCTTACTGGTAAATCGCCATCTTGGAACACCCGGACGTGAACTAGCCCAGCTGACCTTTGTGATTGACAGGTAGGAGGGGAAACTCTCAACTACTACATTTCCTCCCCTTTTAAATCTTTACATACTTTCATTTCAACAAATGCTTCAAATGTCCCTTTTTCCTTTCTTGAACACATTATAACAAAACATTTGTTTTAACAACCCTATGCCTAGGAGATCTGGGGTAGACTGCCCAAACTCCAAATGATCGCTCTGGGATTATTCTGCCCCTTGAGACTCTGTGCCAATCATTTCTAAACTACAGTCCTATAAATCAAGTCTCCGAGGTGCTCTACGGCAACGTTCAGAGCGACGGAGCTGTTCCAGGGGTGCTTCCGGAACAGGAGCAACTTGATCTTGGCTTGCTTCAACAGGAACGTCAGTGGAACAGGCTGGTGGGATGCTTATCGGTTCACAGAACATGTCAGGAGTAGTGTATGTAGGAGAAGTACCTGTCACTAAGGCTGGCAGCGAAGCGTTGGTCACAGGTATGTCTTGTATTTGTGGAGACGCTTCTCTTGCCCGAACATGTTTGCGCACTACTCTGTTCTCCACCTGAACTTGAAATGACAATGGACCTGTCTCGTTGATGACAGTTCCTGGTATCCACCGCGGCCCACTTCCAAAATCACGCACATACACAGGGTCCCCTGCTTTAAATGTCCGAGCACTACTGTGTTGGTCGTGGTTCTCTTTCTGAGCACTCTGTCTGTGTCTCACCTTCCCCTCCAGATTGGGAAACACCAGATCCAAGCAGGTTCTCAAGCACCGCTTCATCAGCAGCTCCGACAGTGCAGAGCCAGTAGTAGTCTGAGGCATTGTGCGGTAACTCAGGAGGAATCTTGCAAGGCGAGACTCCAATGTACCACTAGACAACTTCTTCATTCCTGCTTTAAAGGTCTGGACAGTCCTCTTGGCGTGACCATTCGAAGAAGGGTGATATGGTGCTGTCGTTATGTGATGGATGCCATTCAGCGATGTGAATTTCTGAAACTCCTCACTGGTGAAGACTGTTTCATTGTCTGAGACAATAATCTCAGGTAAGCCATGTATACTGAATGAGTGGCGTAACTTTTCAATGGTTGCAGCTGAAGTCGGTGTTTTTACTTCAAAAGACTTCTAGCCACTTTGAATGTGCATCAATGAGCAACAGGAACATTGTGCCTAAAAGGACCTACATAATCAATATGCAGTCTTACCCATTCACGGCCCGGCCATTCCCATGGGTGCAGTTGAGCGGTAGCAGGCAGCTTTTGGAGTTGTTGGCATGGGGAACATTGCTTAACTCGGTGCTCAATGTCGCTGTCTATGCCTGGCCACCAGACATAACTGCGGGCTAATGCCTTCATTCTTGACACTCCAGGGTGCGAACTGTGTAGCTCAACTAGTATTGGCACTCTGCCCTGCGGGGGAATCACAACTCTGGAACCCCACAATAAAATTCCATCTTGACAGCTCAGTTCTGTGCTTCTGGAATAAAAGGGGCGCAGATCATCAGACACAAGTATTTTAGGCCAGCCTTGCAAAACGTAGCCTTTGACTTTGGACAGGAGTGGGTCTCTACTCGTCCAATTCTTTACTTGTGCAGCACATACAGGCGAGGAATCCAAGAAGTTCAATAACAGCACTAACTCTTGTGGAACGGGGGAGAATCAGGCAACTGGAGACAGCAGAGTGCATCTGCATTTGCTATGTCCGAGCCAGGCGGTACATGAACGTGTATTCATAAGCCGATAATGTCAAAGCCCAACATTGGAGGCTTGTCTAACGTGATGTACAGCGCAATTGTTTACATTTTGCAAATCCTTAGAATATTTTGCAGCACTCTCCATTGCAAGAGAAATTTCCAAAGTGTGTTTGAAATCAACATTGCTTTCTGCTAGCAAACGGCGTTGTATTGCGTTGTCATTAACTCCACGTACAAGTCTGTCCCGCAGCATATCATTCAGGGCTTCCCCAAATTCACAGTACTCCGTCAGCTGTTTTAAGTTGGCCACAAAGGTTGCAATAGATTCACCTTGTGCGCGGACTCTTGTATTAAATTTGAAACGCTGCATAATTATACTCGGCTTTGGCTGAAAATGCGTCTTCACAAGCTCCACTAACTCTGCGTACGATTTACTACTAGGTGGATTCGGGGCGGTCAGATTGTGACGACTGTCACACAATGTGTTGTAATAAGCACAACACCTGTTTAATTCGTACCTGAATTGCAGATGGTCTGGCCGTGTTACTTCTTTACTTCCTATGTTCTATATTCCGTGATTCTAACAAATTAAATATACTTGTGAATACCATCCATTGCTAATATATATATATATATATATATATATATATATATATATATATATATCTGTCAAGTATTTTATTTGATCAGATCTTTTAATATATATGATGTGGTTAGCAGTAGTTATTTAACTAAGATTGCCTTGCTTAATTTTTTCATTTGGAATTACTGCTACGCTTTTTTCCCCCCCATTCTGTCCCTTTCGGCTTACCATAGTTTTTTTACACAGGTCTCGTTTTCTGACTGGTAGCCGGGTAATTTAAAAGATGGTAGAAAATTCTTTGAGAGTCTTTGTTCTCAGCTGGTGCTCTCAGGACTTGCCGTTCTTTTGGAACCTTTGGCTAAGTTTATTTATTTCTTTATCTATTTCGTTAGTCTGGGTTTTAGTATGTCTATTGATTTTCAAGATGTAGTTTCCTTTGTTCAGGATTAGATATTCAGTCTTTTCATGGACATTATCTTTTACTCGGCTTTACTAACGTTTGCTTTGTCTTTAATAGTAAGTTTAATATTTTGTTTTGCTTTGATACTTTCGTTTGCTAGTCGTGTTCTTTTTCTATAGTTGTATTGGTTTTGGTTTGAACGCACTATTTTCAATTGTTTTTTTTTCTCTCTCAAGCATGGATTAAAAGGAACATTGCAGCTCTATTAAGAAGTTTCATCACCGTGGACCCGAACAGTAGAATTGGGTGAGATCAATCCTTTTTGGGTTTCGTTTTTCTTTTTTCTGCTGCTATTGGATTACAATTTTGAATGGCCATTTTTTGTTTTGTTTTGTTTTTTGGGACATTTTGTTTTTTTTTCCTTGTTTGAGTTTTATGGATCTTTGGATTAAGACTGTTTGTTTTTTGTTTTTGAACATTGTTTTTTTTTCTGTGCTATCCCTTGAGTGGATTATATTATTGGGTCTCTAACCTGTAATTGTTAGTTACTCTTATTGCTGGGTGAAGGAATATAAATCTTTAAAATCTGTATAAGTGATTGTTGTTCTTCTCTCGGTGGTGTTAATATCTAAAGGGTAAATATAATTGTTAAACTCTGCCAATTTAGTCAGTATACTCCTGGGTTGTGATATTATTGTCTTGATTAGTATATCCCTATACAAATAGTATTTTCTGAGTTACTTATATTTATATAGCTAACTCAGAAAAACATTCACAGTTACAGACATTTCAGACTTACGAACAACATCCGTTCCCAAGGGGGTTGTAACTCTGAGGTTCTACTATAGATTTAGAGACTAATATTTAAAAGAAGAGTTGTAAATAAATAATTCGTACTGGTGCAGACAGATGTTGAAACAGGCGTGCTCTGGGTCCCATTCTCCAGCACTGTGGTGACTGTGAAGCTGTACTCTCTCCCAGGCCTCAGCTTAGAGATGAGAGTGGAATTAGAGGGTGCAGTGATGGAAAGAGTGTTGTCCTTGACAGAGCTTAAATAGGTAACTTTAAAACTGTAAGAGATCTCATCCATACCGGCAGGACTGCCCCAGCTCAGAGAGACAGAGTTGCTTCCCACTGAGTCTTTATCTCTCCTGGAGGAGACAGTTCTGGAAGAGAAAAGAGAACTGATGTAACGTCAAAGTAGACCGAGAGACTAATATTTAGAAGAGTTGTAAATAAATAATTCTTACTTGTACAGAAAAATCTTGAAGCAGGCATTTCTGGATCCCTTGAGTAGTAGAGGTGACAGGCGATGTGTCTGCTGGACCCTGAGGTTTGTCCTGGTCTTGAGGGTTTGGGATGATGGGTGTAGCGTCCAGAGTTCTCTCTGAGCTCGGCACTTCTCTGGTGTCCTCAGCAAAGTGAATGATTTGGCTGACCAATGTTTTCTTCATTTATACCTGGAGTTCAGCCTCTTGAACCCACTCACCTGGCATGCTCTTCTCTGATGACATCTCCGAGGTTCCTGCAGAGGGATATTTCACAGTGACTCAATTACAAGCAAACAAACATAGTACCCTGTGACAAAGTGCCCGCCCCTGTGTGTATTTTCTGTTATATGTTGCATGTGGTGTGTTAAATGTTGGTGTATAGGCATTGGTACACGGGATATAAACGGGTCTGTGTTTCACGTGTGTTTAGAAATGTATAATTGTATTTAGGCACGGGATTGTACATCACTTCACGTGCATTTAAAGTATTTAATATGTGAGCATGAGGTTGCACATAATTAATTCACGTGCTGGGATTCAAGTGAATAATTAATTAGTAATTGAATCCCAGCACAACAGTATATATAGATGCACGTTTTACTCACTCGGGGCTGTTGGGTGTTCGGTGAGTAGTGAACGGGAGAGAGAGGAGGAGAAATAGAGTTTGGAGTTTGAAATCAATTTCTATTGCGTGCTGGTGAGACCAGCACGATACTTGTTTATTTAAACTCACTGTGTTTGTTAGTGTGTCTATCTGCTCATCGTTTAAGTGTTAGTCCGTTTTTGTTTGTATATTTATTTTGGCGTAAAGTGCCGTGTCCTGTGTTCTGTTTGTTTAAACCTTTTATTTACAATAAACCGGTGCAAGCAAGCGTCTTCATCATTTCACCTCATCCGTCCTGTCTCTGTGTATTCATTTCCTGATTCTGACGTCACCACTCGGCCGTCTTTGTAACATACCCGCACACTTATA